>NC_034412.1:3277191-3471340 GCF_002078875.1 Numida meleagris
GACCTTTCTCCTTTTTTTTTTTTTTTTTAATTTCTTACCATTACCACACGTCATCTGTTTTTACCTCAATACGACTGTATGCTGCTCTGTTTGCAAAAGCCAAAGGCCTTGCTTGATTCTTATAGAATCAAAAAGTTTCCTTGCTATTTCATTCAGGGGTGGAACCCACAGAGATTACATTTCCCTTGCCTGTCTTGATTCCAGCTCCCAGCTGAACCAAAGGAATATATCTCAATGAGAGAAGTGTATTCCCACAAGTGACTGTGTGAGAAAATGGCGCCCACATCTCTCAGTGCAGAGCTCTGTGCATCCAAGAAATACACGCATTCTCCCTGGGCATTCAGGCATGTAAAATGACTCACAAATAAAGAAAAACAAAGCACTTCAAGCGGTGTGTAATTGTCATAAGAAGTACTAAATAATGGTAAGCCGCTTGCTCACTAATTGCTCTATTCATCAGCATTTTTCACATACGGACACATCCCCAATACACTGCCTTTCTTCTGCTAGATGTATGGCTGCTGTTTCACCCACAACAGAAAGCAGATTTGCACAGCAGTAGAAATGAGTAAAAGTAAAGTTGTTTTAAGTGAAAGATCTTCTAAGTAAAGGTATTTTTTCCATGAAAGATTCAGGATCAAAGTGTTCCATTTTCTTCTTGCATTTCAGGAGCCATTCAAGGCTCCAACCACCAGAAAATGTAACTGTGTAAACATCGCTAAAAGAGCAGTCTTCTCCAGGGATCACTGGACAGGAACAAGCCTGTTTCTTACTTACTCTCTCAGTGCAGTTGGTTTTTTTCTGACAGCTCCATCACTCTGTCCTGAACACCAAAATTTGAATTTCCTTTCCATTTCTTTCCAAGGACATTGCACAATGGAAATCAGGGAAGGGTTACTGGATTCTCTTTCATGCGGGTGTGACCAAATAACTTAAACTCTCATTTCTTTAGTACATTTAGCAGTAAAATAATCTTAATAACATACATCCATGCAAGTTAAAGTCAAAAGGTATCACAATCCACCTCTATAATTCCTGTGCAACATCAGCCATACAATCTCACACCTTTACATTTTTGTCCAGTCATTGCCAAAGCATATTTCTGAAGAGGTTTTCACATGTGTGAACACTTCACTAGCAGCTTTCATAGTGCTTAAACTGGCATTTTCACTTATCTTTGTTTCTGTACTAATTGTGCTTTAACTGATTGGAATTCAGATCTTCAAGATCCTGATGAGTGCTATATAACCCAAACATATGTACTCATGTTAAATATTCCTTTAGGCGCCTGATTTTATAGCACTCAAGTTTGAAAAGATTACCTTTCATTCCAAATATATGTAACATACCTCTACGATGGTATTTTAAGGTTGACTTAAGAGGTGAATTAAGGTTTTAAACTATCCTGCACAAAGTATACCCAATTGATCATTTGCTTTTCCTTTTGCATTTGGTTACTTGTGCAGTCTGCTACCGACAAAATAATTGTGATATACCTGGGGAAAATAAACGTTATGCTTGAGCCAGATAGAGGTGTAGAACTAAGAATTTTTGTGTGCAAATGTCTTGAAGGTCATAAGTGCAGACAGTGAAATCGTGAATAATAAAACCTACTCCTTGCTTAAGCAGGGATACCTCTTTATCTAAACTCCTACCCTTTCCCTCCTCCCTTTAAGAATCTTTTACCTGTAACTGTAAAACGGTGCTCTGCCTTGTTTAAATTTGGTGATTCCAGAACCCTTGTTCCAGTATGACCAAGAATAGGAGGGAAGGGTAGATGCAAATGGCAAAAGACAGCATGAATGTATGGAAGTGGCTGGTAAGAATGGTGGTGAAAGAACATGCTTGAAATTATGGGCCCTCTTTGGTCCTGTGTTGCCACCTGCCTACCTGCTAACTGGACAAGAGTTGGAGTGTGCCAAGATGGCCAGTCTTCCAAACATTGCTCTGTTCTGTTAAGACGAGAGATGAATTTTCATCTGTGAGAAAGAAAAATGTTCAAGATAAAGTGTTTGAAATAAATTATTCAAGTTATTCAGTTATGGTCACATTTTCCAATCCAGATAAGTTGCAGAGTTGTGAAGCTGCACAGTAAAGGCCAGGTGAAGCTGAAGCTGATAATGAAGAAGAATGTAGAAGACTGCAGTATTTCTCACTATAAATAAAGGCTCATCTACTATTTCCACTCCAGTTAAGCATCCCACACAGCTCTTGCATGAAATACTCAAAATTACAGTTGTCATACTAGCATAAGAATATGACTAGAGGCAGATTTAAAAGATGATTGCAGTTTCAAGTTAAAGTTTATATAAGACATAACAGTGAATTTTCATTTGCAAATAAATGATTTTAAATTGCTTTAAAATGGTGAGGAACAAGGAATAAGAACAAATGCTCTGAAGCTGGTGAACATTTACTACGAATCCAATTGTAAATTTCACGTGAAACCTTATATATACTAATTAGACTCGGTGCCCTTAACATCAACAATCTTCAAGTTCAGTCGTAGACCATCAATAATCTTAAACCCATTTTATTACCATGATCGGAGAGACTGTGTTACAACAAATCCAGAAGCTTTTTAAAATGGAGTTCAGTGAAGTAAAAAAGAGATATGAATTCAATGATCAGTAAATAATTAATGTAAAATTCTGAATTTAATTTGTAAAACTATGAACATATGCATTCATTCTTTTGATTTCATAGTTCATTTTCAATCTGATTAATTCTGAGAAAAAAAGAATTAATTGGAGCTAACTATATGTCTTTAATTACTGATAGATATACAGCTGAATTAATATCAGGAATTTTTTTTTTGTACAAATTGAAATATTAAGTCCATCTGTTTCACTCTGTTAAATTTCCATTTAAAAAAGAAAAATAATTTTTCTATGTGGAGCAAATTTTAATGAAATCTTGAACCATTCTTATTCAAAAAAAGTAAAAGAAAAATGAAAAAGAGGAATAAAAAAAGATCAGGAAGGAAAGCTGGATATTGATTATTCTTCCACATGTAATCGTATCAGACTAAATGTAATTCAACACCATTCAATTCCACCAAAAAAAAAAAAAAAAGCCTGAAACTCTCCCCATTATATTAGATGTTTGCGGGCATGATGCAGGAACCGGGAAGGCTGTGTGAAGCAGACACAGTGAATTGCGTATGAAGCGCACTTACTGTCAGAGCATTTCAAGGATGGTGAAGAAGAAAGCTTCAAGTTGCCATCCATAGGCATGAAATCCCAGTAAAGCCAGGACAACACTACAGCAGGTCCCACCATTCAGGAACTGAGCAATCCACGTAGGTCTCAGGGCACCTGAACTCAGCACTTGTTGCTCATCTCATCTTTCCAGATTTCTTTATCCCTAAGCCCACCTCCAAGGAAATAATCTTGTACACATATTTATCATTTTGGAAGCACAGTTTCTAACTGTGTGGTAATAATGTAAACAACTCTGCTTTATGGCATATTGTTTTGAAAGCGGATATAATTATGTTCTGTGTATTTGTGAGCTAGCACTTAAAAACTTGTCTGAAGATGTAATAAATAATTCATTTCAAAATAACAACATATACTTGGTATATAAGATTATACATTCCTTTCAACTTAACGACATAGGTAAATTAGAATTTGGGTCCATATATTTCTAGCATTCAACTAAACTAGATGTTTGAAAAACAGTAATTTTACTCAAGCAACATTCAAAAACATTTTCTAAATAAACCTGAAGACAATTTATCTAAGACGCTGCGTACTGCATACTAAACTTTTTCTCTTTGTTTAACATCATGATCTTCAAAATATTTTGCATATGGGGTAAACCTTCACTACATTGAATAACAGAAAGCCTACAAAGTCACATTCTGTTAATACTGAAAGTGGGGTAGAGTTGATGTTATTTTAGAGTTTCATAGTTCAATACATCCATTGTCATTACGATATGATGATGATAAAAACATGATAATGTTTTCATCTAACCACACGTGTTTTGCATTTCATGTTATGCCAACTTCTACTTAGCTAAAACCATGGCATATACTATTTTTTAGTATCTTTAAGTATTGGTGCAGCTAAAGATGGTGTTCAGAAGGCAGTAAATAAAAGATATGCCTTTTCTAAATATGAAGTTCGATACCTTTTCTTTTCTGTTTTTTTTTTCAGTACCTTTGCCTCTGGTTGCTTAATGTATGTTTCTGTGGAAATCAATCTGTCACCTTTCCTCTGAATTAATAAGCAACTCAATTGCATGTGAAATGTTACACTGCATTAGCATGAAGGTATGATCAATAAATGACCAGTTCAGTCAACATTTGGAGAGACCTTGCAGAACATAAGGTCATGCCTGATGAGAATACAATAGAATAGTGTCACCACACAATTGCAGTGACACAGTGATAATTAGAATATTGCTTTTACTTCAGCACAAGTCTTAAACAACTCAGGTCTGTTAGTTACATATTTGTTTAAGGGCAAGCAACACAGTTTTGAAAAGTACTGTTATTCTTTCTTTTGTAAATAAAATTAAACTGGATTTTCTCCCAAAGAAACTAACGACTCTTTCCTCATTTCTCATGTTGTTCATATTAGACTGGCAATACTAAAGAGTACTTGCACTAGTTTGAACATTCACTGTTTTATCAATAATGAATATAAATTACACATTGATTCATCATTTTGTAGACCTAAATTATATTCAAAGCAAATACTATGCAAGAAGCAGGAAAAGGAATGTGCTCTTTTCAAGTCCAGAATTCTAGAAGATGAGTGCTTTTACTTCTTCTATAATGTCTTTGAAGTTATGGAAATTCTTATGTGAAATTAAGATTCAGCATTTTGTGGAGTC
This sequence comes from Numida meleagris, assembly GCF_002078875.1. Taxonomy (NCBI): domain Eukaryota; kingdom Metazoa; phylum Chordata; class Aves; order Galliformes; family Numididae; genus Numida; species Numida meleagris. The sequence goes on from NC_034412.1 coordinate 3,282,037, forward strand.
AGCAAGCATAGTGAGAAGGTAATGGAAAGTGCAGAATCCCATGGATTTTTCATGCCTCAGTCAATATTATCAGCATTTCTGCTCTTTCAGCTGCCTACTACCAGAACTGTAAGAAGAATACCCCCAAAAAGCTCTGCCATTTCTCCTATATGGTTTTATTCTCTTTTCACCCACGTAAAATCTCATTTTTATGAGTGTCCAGCTTCCAGTATTTCATGTACAGGAAACCCACAGGTGACTGGAAATGGAGAATTTTCAGACAAATGGTATATTTTACCATGGAATAGAACAAGTACTGAGTGTCTGTACATACCTGACAAACTGAGGGGGAGTCGCAAACACGAGAAAGTGAATTGAAGTTCCTAATTACCAGTGGTGGTTTATGGGCACGTGAGGGAGCTGGTACTGCCAGCAAAACATGGAGTGCTGAAGCAGATGATAATGATGTTTGCCAAGGGCTACGAACTCGGAGCAGAAGTGTGGAGCAACGCTGTTTTTCTCCTGAAACCAGGAAGCATAACATTATAGTAACTGCGCATTCAGGTCTAATCTCCTCCCTACCACTCAGCCCACCTGCTGAATTCAGCCCGCGCAACTGAACCAGGAACAAAGAAGTTCAACTCTTAGTAGAGGAGTGGAATTTCAATGCGTTCCCATGAATGTCACTGCTTGTGATTTCTTTGGTTCTTTTAGTCGCAAATTCTACTACAGCAAAGGTCCGGTTTGGAATAATAGAACTTATTTTAGGAAACCATCTTCAAGAACTGAAGACACTACGTTATATAAAGAAGACTCTGTTACAGCTATAAAACTGATCCGATCGGAAGCTAACAGTTTGCCATTTTTTTCCCTTTTTTTTTTTATCCAATGCACTAAACTAAGCAAAAAGGCTGAAAGCACATTACAAACTGAAATAAACAGATCAATATGTAATCCAGATATTATTTCATATTTAGAAAGCTACTGCATCCAGATAATTGCAACTACAGTTGCTTTGTAGCTTCTTACTATAAATAAAAACTATCAAAAGTTACCTTGTTTATTTTACTTGCAGAAGTAGCATTCATTGCTTTCATATAGACTCTTTGATTTTTCTCACTGTAGGAAGCATGTGTTTTGGTTCCTAACTAGCTCAAACACCTGCAGGAAAAGAAAAATAGCTCTTTTATCTCACGCTCTCCTGTTTGTAGCTAGATTAAATTTAGGTTTTTAGGTTTATAAAAATGTATTTGCTGCAGACATAGCAAATTCATAAAACAGAACACACAGTGCATTAAACTGGGGTCCAAAAAAAGTCTAGTTCCATTTTCAAATAATGGAGAGCATGATCTACGACCCTCTCGGAGCACTGCAGAATAGTTGTCAGAGAGCAAGGTAGCTGAGGCCACCAATGCTAGTAGCAAGGTCATTGACAAGCCTTTAAGTTGCCAGATATGCTGTCAGCACAGTGCTCAGGCTGGATGCAGGGTTTGGTCCTGGCTTACCATCCAGCTCCATGATAGAGCATGCCAACAGAACAAATCAAACAAGTGCCAGCTTCTCTGTGATGCACTGAATTCTCTGTACTTCACTGGCCTCTCTGGATTTATTTCTATGAGATATGGACATTAAATAAGGTGAGAAACCCTGAAGTCTTACTTTAAATTTAAATTTATTATTTCAATCATAGCAAAACCAGTACTATATCTTCTGTTCTAAGTCCTCTTGCATTAGCTGATATAGAGATAATGCTTTTGATACGATCTGATATATTTTAAATTCTCAGGTAATATAGAAACTAAATTAAATATTTATGAGCTCCCAGTGAAAAATGAGAAAGGCTAGGCAGAGCTTTACAGAGAAGTATCATTGATTTTAAACTGATGACAGCAACAGTAGCACTCATTTTTCCTTATACCACTATTTGTGCTTCAAGTTATAGTCCCAATATTATTGCCATTATAGATGTCAATCAATATTTAGGGATTTAATCTTTCTCTAATTAAAGTCCTTGGTAGTGACATTTTTATTACATTAATTTCAGTGGAACAAAAATAGGATGTGTCTTATAGAAATAGAAAATGCCTCTATACCGAAAATTATTCCACTGCTTCCCACTTCAACAGCACACTTTAATTTTCTATTTATAGAGTCAATTACATTTTCTGAGTCTGAGGACAGGTTTCTGTAAGCTGGCCTTTGTCTTTCATTGCTAATCATTCCCTCAAAGCTGCCAGGTGACTGTTAAGAACCAGAGAGAACGACGTACATGGAAACATTAAGAAAACTCATCAAATTCAATGTTCTGACAAGTAGTGGGTGAAATTGGAAGACAGCCGTCATAGATATTCCCTTATACCGGATTTTAGAAATGATGTTTAGAACACAGCTTTCCCAGTGTTCTCAGGACTAAAACATTCTTTCTTAAAAGTGGGTGGTCCATGTTTTTATATAAGGAGTTGAGAAAGACAAGACACAGGCACTGCATGGACCAAGTCTCAAGTTGTCATTAGCACTAGAAACTCAGGTGCCTTGTACTTACTTACACCATACAAAGCATCCATACAATACAACTGATTTGTTAGTCTGTAATAGTTAAGAAAGTTACTTTAAAAATCCTGCCTTTAATTATTGCACTTTAATATATCTACCTAGGCAGTTTTCATTTATTTTTCTGGTTTTATAGAACACATACTGGTTGTGGTGTTGGTGAGGTGCTGAAACAGGCTGCCCAGGGAGGTTGTGGATGCCCCATCCCTGGAGGTGTTCAAAGCCAGGTTGGATGCAGCCCTGAGCAACCTGATCCAGTACTTGATCTAGTGATTGGCAATGCTACCTGTGGTGGGGGGGCTGGAACCTGATTGTCTTGAGGTCCCTGCCAACCCAAGCCATTCTGTGATTCTATGATGCTGAATTCCAAGGACAGAAGAAAAAAAAAGAACATGATAATACAGTAAATTGCCATTATCTCTTAAAATTCTGCACACAAGTCAGTAAAACATTGAACAAGTGAGATAAGTAGTGGGTGTTTGTTGCATTTTCTGTAGCAATGCCTCTACTGAAACATTCACTAGAGCTGTGAATGCTGGAGACAGAGAATACAAACAGTTCAGTACTCAGAGAGCTAAACTGAAACAGACTGAAACAGGAACTGGGGCTGTCACACGCACATTTGATCAAAAAGCTGAATTTCTTGTTTTCACAACAAGTTGAAATAGAAAAACAATTAAGTTCCCATGAAAACAAAGTTCTGAAACAGTTAAACTTCTGAAAATAAAAAACAAATGCCATGCTTGTAGCACAGAAAGAAAAAAAGAGGGGAGAAGAAACCCATAAAGAGTAAAAACCCAAAAAACTAGAAATTGATTGCCTAGTTTTTGAAGCAGAAGGACTTAAGAAGGAAGAAATATGACCTCATGATAACACTAACAATATTCCAATTTCCCAGTACGTAAATGAAGCTGAAATGTGACAAGGCATTCAAGGCAGATACAGGCAGGTGCTACAGTTCACACGTTCTTTATGGCACTTACGCGTGTTACTTCTGCATCATCAGTTCATTTTCTCCACATCACCTGCCTTGAAAAAAAAAATTATATAAGAATTTTAGCTTTAAGGTTGCAAAGAACAGTTAACTTGCAGTTGGAATTAGTAGATAAAAAGATTTAGAACATATTCGTCAAATTCTGTTTATTACATTTTTTTGAAAAAAAGTCTTTTTTTTTTCCTATTGGAGTTAAATACATGACAGCACAGTAACTTCACACACAAACTTAGCTTTAATAGGCAGGATATTTGATTTATTCCAGTAAGAGTTCTAATGACAACCATTCTGTGACTTCGTAACTATGAGACTTTGCAAGTTCTGTTAATAAGAGAAAAAAAAACAATTGACAAAGCCCTCAAATTATTACGTGCCCTTGAAAAGAAGGAAAACGTGTTCAATTTTTAGGCGGCAGTGGAATGTTCTCATTCCTAAAATAGTCACCCTTCAATATACATCCTTTATTTTGAAAATTACTTGGCTTTTAATTCAAGTGAATAGAATCTATCTGAAAATAAAATTATCGTATATTTTAATTTTTTAATTCATTATTTATAATGCATGTAGGAAAGCATAAAAAAATCACTAACGGGGATATTACTAATGACAGTATTTTATAAGCATCAATGAAAATGTCACATCGTAATGTTGAAATCCATACTCCTTCCCTACCAGAAAGAGATAAATAATTTCGATGGTTTCCTCCTATATATACATCATGTTAATGAGTGTCCCTACATGGTGAGATTGTATTTTAGGTAACAGAATGTTGAGTTGGTCATATTTTCATCAGCTTCATCATATGCGTTTTATATATAGGTATATAGAGGTATACGTACGTATACATGCACACACTATAGTCAGTATAAGGTTACTGGTAAGGAGATGTTATGGCTGTAAAGGTGATGGTAAGTGAATAGGTTTAGAATCATCTACCAAATATCCAGGTTATAGCATCATTAAGTGTACTGTAAATACAAGCTAACCTAAAGAATATTTCTTTCGACAAGGGAAGGACGTATAGCAGATTTTTGTCCATTGTGAGTCCTGGCAGACACGTCACCCTCTTATGCCTTCATGGTATGACATGCCCTCCCTGCTTCTCTACTGCAGTAAGTGGCACAGAAATGGAAAATAACCATCATTTGTCAGTGCAAAATACATCCTTCTCTCCTTCGTCTTCTGTTCCTGGAAGACCAGGTTATCTTTGCCTCTACAGTCAGCCACCTTAAAGACAACTACTTTTCTTTTTGTTATCTTCATAAATTTTTACTCTACTAGCATTTTTGTAGCGTTAAATTTTACTGCTAGTTAACAACGGATTCTGGCCCATTTCATAGCCTGAATTAGTAAATCTACATGCAAAACAATGAGACCCTATTTGCTTTTATCCTGTTTTGATAAAACATTGGCACATCAGTGATGTATTCTTTCTATCCAGCATCGGTTTAAAAATCTCCGAGACTGAGATGGAAGCATATCTGTACAGGGACCTTAAAATGTATTATGCATTACTCTTAAATCTACCAACACGCAGTATCAGAATGAAATCCTCCTGTTGCACTGAGATTTGTAAATGTTAAATGTGTGATTCATTTGCAGAAACCTAGCTCAGATCGTCACAGAATCAATGAAATAAAAAGCTTTTCCAAATTAAACATTCACTAATTCTCAGTTCAGGCTGCACATTTTAATTATGAATCTAATGAACTGTAAATGTGGCATCAGAATTCTTCTCTAATACCAAAATTTGGATTTAATTAAAAAATAAAATTATACTGAGCAGATACATATAATGATTATAGTGCAATTAAAATATGTAATCAAGCTTGCATAAGATTCATAAGCTTAGGATATATTTACAAAATTATTCTCTTTGTAACATCCTGCTCTAGAAAACTGGCTGAGAAACTGCACTATAAACTTTGTTTCTAAGGACTCTGCTGCTGCATTTTGACCGATGTTTCCATGAACAAAGCAGATCCCAGTTTGAGCTTCTAATCTCAGCCACTGTCACTGTCTCTTTTTTCAGTCTTTCCATTCACGTCTTACAGTGTCCTCTTAGCTTCGCCTTTTTTTCCCATTTAATATCTCCTGCGTAATCTATTCAGAAATGATTGATAGTTCGAAGTGAGCTCAATGTATGCTGCCAGGGGAGATTTTTGGAGCACAAATATTGTGGGTGGGATTTCTAATCCTCTTGGATCAATCCGAAAATGTTTTGCATTGGTAGAGGGGGAAAAAAAAAAAAAGGCAAATGTAGTTGAAATAGAAGGCTAATGGTTCTGCACACATTGCAGGCAAGGAGATTTTGGCATAATTTAGTCAGATTTTGGGCTTTTTTCTTTCTCTCGTTCAGAGGAACTTTTACTGAAATTTCAATAAAAATGCTGAGGGTACCCTGGAGATGGGAAGGATGGCTCAGACAGCAACGTTTCAATGAACAAAAGGCAGATTTCCACGCACAGTCTGTGGAGACAGCGTATAACCCGTGTGAGTGGAAATCACAATTTCATCTGCGTCTTCGACTTCAAACCATTCAAATGCTTTTCAAAGGGTAACTCTCAACATACATTTAAGAAATGTCCTTCACTCCATTCACATTCAGCGTTTTTAATTTTTATACCAGATTAGAGTATCTGTCATATACTCCCATAAAAGGCCATATTTCTTCTTGGACTTAGGTTTTGGAGATGCCTGCCTTTCTCTCCTGATCTTTTTATCTGACTTTTTTAGCAATGCAAAGATCAGACTGGCAGCCAGGGCAACAAATTGCACAGAACTAAAACTATTCAGACTTATCTGTTATAGAGTGAAAAAACATCTGATTGACTTGTCATTTTTTTCTGCAAGTATTCAAAATAATTGCTAATAAATTAATAAATATTGCCTGAATGACACAGAAAGAAGAGCGAAGAAACATCACCTAATCTCCTTAGAAAAGAAGAACCAGTGCAAAAGGAATCGGTTCAAGAATTTGCCTTCTCTAAATGCAAGTCAGACGCAGATGCATTCCTAACATATTGTATATAAGGTGGGAATCAAAGATCAATTGCTTTTTTGCTTCTATTGTAATGCTAGCGCTAAAATCTTCTAAAAATGTGATGTAAGCTGTGCAATGATTTCCATTTCTTTCTCCTCCAAAAGCTTCAAAAAACCCCTTGTGATCCAAGATGAATTACCATGAGAACATAATTCTAAGAAGTTTTTCCAGCATTAGAACAATCCCAGCTGAAAGAGTGATAACAGCAGCAATCTGGCAGTTGTAAACAAAACTGCAATGGAAAAAATGCTCATTTCACTCACGACAATGGTAGATCTGGATTTGAGACTATACCTGGGGGCTGGAGAGAGGAAAAAGTGCATCTCCGGAATGATCCCAAGGCTGAGATGAGTGCTCACGTGGCACATGGTCTACTGGAGTCCCTCTAATGCTGCAGCCAAAAAGGGGTCATTTAATTCTCAGCCTCTAACAGTGGCAGCAATTTCCTTTCATGGCTACCAGTTAAAATAGCGAAATGAACCTAAGTCAAGGAACACAAGTAGAGTGGTTTAGAAAAATGAAGAGGTAAAAGGCCAGTCTTTAATACCCAGGGAATTAACAGAAGCAAAATAAAACTCTCCCATGTGTCAAGAAGTTCCGTGTTCTTCATGACCCAAATTCTGCCCCTAGTTAGAGATGAATAACCCCACTGATTTCACTAAGTCATCACTGGCATAGCTGAGAGAGCAAGGCGCTTCTCTTTTCCCTTATACTTGCTAGTGAAAAAAATGACTTTAATACATGATTAATTAAGGTGGATAGGGCACTTTTGGGGTAACTCTTTAAACGGTGGGAGATTACTGCAGACCTGTTCTCTTTGCATGAAGGATAACAGAACTTGCTAGCACTTATTTGAAGCAATAATGAACCCTTTGAACTCTTTAATCATATAATCCAGAGAAAATGATTCTTGACCACTCAAAGAACAAGTTCCAAATGATTAACAGTCAACTCCAAAAGACTTGCTTTAACCTGATTCGCGCTAGCAAAACCTGCCTTTAGTTTGGAAGGCTTTTTTCACGTTCAAAAATTAAATTCATTTTCATCTTAATTTCTTCAATTTTGTCTCATCCCACTCAGTGGGTTTCAATGAAGGTGAATCATTTTCCATCTCCTGATTCGCTCCCTCCCTTGCCAGCAGGGGCTGCTGCCGCGATGGAGTCAGCCAAGACTCAGAGGAATAATACAAATCAATTTACTGAGAGCATTCTAACAACTAATACTCTACTTGGAGGTAAAATTGGCTTATTTGCTAATAACAATTAACAAGCATTATAGGTAAGAGCACTTTAGCGCAGGTGTTACTACTGTGCTAAAAGTATTAAGACAATATTAAGCAACGGCAACTGCAAAGAGTAAAAGAAGATAAAGAGAGAAGACGGAGAACAGGGGAGATACAGACAGGCAGACCTGCAGATATACAAGCACAGCAAAGCAAAGCGGTTCACCACTTGATCCAGCGATGCTGTGGTGTCGGGGCTGCTGATCTTTGGTAGAGGTGTGTCGTCCAAGTTGCGATGGTCAGTTGATGACAGCGACGAACGTGCATGTTCTCGGACTTCTAGTGGTCGAGAATTACAGAATCACCAAGGTTGGAAAAGACCTCCAAGATCATCCAGTCCAACCGTCCAACCACCGCCAATATTTCACCACTAAACCACGTCCCTCAGTACAACAAAAGACTGCCCTTTGGAATGACAGCTTCTGGCTTCGGGGATCCCAGCAGGAACTCTTTTGTTCCCGTCTTCCAGGCCTTACAAATTTAAATCAGCAGAGAGAAGAGGAAGCAGAGAGACTCCAGCTTGTGTCTTCCCTTCGCAGGATACAAGGGTACCATCCCCTAACTTCCTGCATCAAGCTGAAAAGATGTGCTCCCAGGCCAAGTCTTCAGCCAGAAGGCATTCCTGGGTCTTCCCATTCAAAAGCAATCAGCTTCTGGCTCTGTCCAAAGGGATGCTTTCAAATGTAAAACTGACCACTAAGTGCTGCTGATTATCTGCTATTCATTATATGCTGATTTCAGACAACACCTTCCTTACCAGTCTCAGACAATTTTTTTTTTTTCATTAACTGGTTGCTTAATGTTTATAATAGTAAAAGTAACCTCAAAAGAGACTGAACCGAAAACTTAAACTACTGGGATCAGCTCCGCCAAGTGGGCTATAAGAAAATTATACTCATCTAATTTTATAAACATATATTTCATTTAATGTCCCAAAACAAGTAAAATTGAGGTTTTAGAAGCAGAAAGCAACAAACGAACAGCAGTAATTACATGAAAGCTGCATTTGAGTAAGCACAGTCCCATCTCTTGTTCCTAACAGAAGCAAATGTAAAAAAAAAAAAAAAAAAATGCAATGTCTTTCATAACCAGCAATGGCAGTGGCTGATGAAAAGTGAGAGCAGGGAGAAAGACCTTGAGACTGAAGAGTAGAAGATTCAAGTCTTTCTCGTGTCTGAGGCTCAACCCAGTCACATTTTGTGCTGTTAAGATCAGTAAAGTGATTCATGTACTTGGCTTCGAGATTTTGCAAGATTTCTCTAACTCCCACCTCTAGGGAAAATGATCTTTTTGGTGCTTTCTACTTCTGAGATAGGAGGGGCATGTTTCCTCTTACCAGTCTGAAACTACTGAAAACAAAATGGCATTTCCATCTCTGAGTAACTGGGCTTCAGGCTTTTCTTTCATACATCACCAGAAATTAAATAAATATATCAAAATACTTGACTAGGAAAAAAAATGAACAGAACAGAAATGTATGCTGAAATGGGTACCTTCAGGTGAGTAAAACAGTCAATAATTTCATGTGCTCTTTAAGTAGAAACAAATAAGAATATAGAAACAAATGTGATTCCTCTCTCTTCCCCAGCTGCCTTTGAGTTTTTGGAAATAAGCAGAAAAAAACATCAGTGAAGGTTCTGAAGAATCCTGAACTGATGAAATATGGACCGCTGTCTTCCAGTATCAAAACTATAGGCAATTTATTGAGTGCTCTGCAAATACCAAAAGGCCAGAGCCCCACGCTTTTTGGGGGTAGAACATATACTGAAAGTCATGAAAATGAATTTGGTGAAGTATGATATAGTGTTCTGTCATAGTGGAGTGCTAAAGTGCTAGGAAGCCCTGGCACATTTCTAATAAGGTGTGGATGTAACTAATAAGAATTGTAGTGATGAACTTAGTCTCACTGAGTTCAGTCAACCCTACTTGGTCTGATGAGAGCAAACTCTAAGTTGAAAAACTTAATTACAGTTGTGCAGTAGCACTGACATATGGCCGAAATAACACAATATATTGAAACAATAGTAAAATCTCTTACCTTAATCAGCAAGAGGAGAGACCCAAACGTGGGTCTTCCATGTTCCAAAAATGTGCCCTAACATTACGTTAGCACAAGTCGATTTTCTCTCACTAATCAACCGTGAGTAGACAAAACAGCCTACACTGCATAGATGGGCAGCTTAATTCTTCTTCCGTTGTGTTAGCAATACTCTCCATGATGTGGCAGCAGCTGCGATGAGAACGGTAGATGTCCCCAGTCTATGCCTCATTTAGCTCATCGATTTCAAAGGCGTTGCCCTATGTCGAGAGTGAAAAGTCTCTTTCTTCACTCAAGAGTGATCATCTGAAGCACTGTTGAATTTCAACCGTCTTTGGATTGGTTGCTTCTTTTGTATATATTCTATTTTTATCTCCCTTTTAACATCAAAACAGAACTTGCTGACTTCTGGAGGTCCTAATAAGTTTTATTTGCCATGACACTTTTCCTTTAAAAAAGAATTCAGAAAATAATTAAAGAAATTGCAGCACAAAAGAGTCAGGCACGTAAGACAGCAGAGCACACATTCCCACTTTAGAACTCGGTCTGGCACAGATGTAACATTGTGAAAAAGATTTCAAGGTAACCTGTGTCTTGCTAGAAGCACATCTAAAAGCACAAGGGAAGACCGATTCCTCCTGAGCTTTATCATACTACTTGGTCCCAACTAAACTTGATCCCAAAATGAAAGTGCATCCAGCTAAGCAAAAGGTAACAGGGTTAGACCATGGAAAAATATATTAATTTAATAGTCCCATTACTGAGGCTAAATTCCTCGACCACTCCCTCACCTTATTCTAGGGAGAAAATAAGTTCACTGATTTTGGTCGCAAAAAACAATAAGTTTATTGCTCTTTTATTTCTTCTTATCCTAACTGCATAGTTTTGTCTGAATTTCTGAGCAAGTTATTTGGAAGCTGTGAGTTACTTGTTTACCAACAAGACTGGTGTAGTCCTTATCTTAATTACATTTGGCTTTTGCTCATAAATTCCATGCAGATGTCAAGCTGTAGCTGCCATGAAAGAATATTAATAACCATTCCTTCCGTAAGATGCTGTAAGCACTTAGCAAAATCTAAACACAGAACTGCGTATGTAGCCATTGACTAGATGGCTTCTCATATCTAGGGAATATGTAAGTAAAAACAGTATATGTTGTACTGACGAGATTAAGAAAGTAATGCCCTGGAAGGAAAGTGACAATGCATTTCAATTAGTTGCCCTGTAAATAGCTCCTTGCAGTCCTGTTTTAAACACAAGCAATGTTTTACCCTCTTTTAAATAGAGGAAGCTACTATCACAGCTGGAAAAACTTACAGTATATTTTCAAAATGGAATTTTAGAAACCTCAGATTTTCTATTTATAGGAATTATTTTAAAATGAATTTGCATAATGCAAATGCATCTACTGCATTGTTTCAAAAGGATCCAGCCATTTCTCACACTCTGTCCAGCACCTGTGCCTGCTCTTTGTAAATCTATGACTAAGATTCATCCATATGTAACTTATATTTTTAAGGCTCTCCCCAATTCAACAGCACTGCAAATTTAGTAACCTAATCACTCATACCTTCACCTTTGTTGCAGCCCTTCCTCTTGCCTTCCTGAGGGTTCAGGCCCTTGTACATGAGCCACCCACCAGAAAACTGTAGCCAACAAACAACAACTGGAGAACAAGGAGGTAATTATGTCAGTGCACTGCTCTTTGCTCTATTCTACACTCTGAGGTCAAAGCAATCTGTACACTGAGAATAATTCTGTTATTTGCCAAACAGTGTCTTGCAGCACAGCATTAGCATATGAATATCATATATCACTATCTGGGATCATGCCCAGATATTCCCAGGAGACCCTCCTTCTTCTGAGACATCGTAGCCTTGTACTCTTGGCCACTCTGAAGCTGAAAGTAACCGGGTAAGAAATATTTTCAATAAATTAAAGCGTGGTATCAGATCACTCTTCTGAGCAGAAGGTAATGCAGGTCCAGTGGTGTCCTTAAACAATAATCCTCCCCCACTAATATATAATACCTAATTACATTAAAAATAAATGAGCGGAGGATGGGATACTGCCAGCATTGCTGAAATAAACAGGATGTCATGGTGGAGGCTGAGACGCATAAAGGTAACGCATGGGTTTGGAACTTTTATTTATCACTCTGTCTTTAAACACCACTACACTCCTGCTTCAAAAATTACATGCCTCTTAAGCCAAGATGGCATGTTTGTATATGAAATTCCTTCTAATAGAGTATGAGATGCTGAAGTTTTACGAGGTGACAGTAGAAGGGCAAAGTTCTTGTATTTCAAAATTGGATACCCTGGAAATTAATTGAATTTGTAGGCTGAGGATTAAAAATCCGAGTAATGCATTTTATTAGCACAGTTGTCACACACTGTGTAGTTAAAGTACCACTCATTTTAACAATGTTGTACCTCTAATCTGCAGCGCTCTTTATCTGTTTTGTGGTGTGGAAGGCTTTGACTCTGTTAAGAGAATCAAGGATCTGGAATGATTGACTGACTTCCAGTAAAGTCAGTTCAGCTGCCTATTAAGGGTCCTTGAAAGAAGGAACACAGCGACTTACAGGCTTTCTCAAACCTGAGATGGAATCTAAAGAGAAGGTTCAACACGATATGACAAAAACTGTAGGTTGAATGTGAGATGGCCTGAAATCAGTACAGTTTAATGTATTTTTGCCATACTGACCTATGAGATGTTTCCTTAGAACCTTAAATATCAGTTGCACCTCATTAGTTTTATTTAAAAATGAAAATTCTGGTCCCAGTTCATATGGACTTGGAGGTATAACTGAAGATGCATTTCAGGGAAGATAGTAATTTAGAAGCAGAGATAAAAAAAAAAAATAAAGACAAATATTTCCTCATTATGATAAGGTTAACTTTAAAAACTACTACGAGATTTTCAAGTGCACTCGGCACCACTTCCTGTTCTCCTGCAGGTCAGATTAAACTCCTGCAAAGCTGATCAGAATGTCTATTCCTACACTAAGCACAGCTGGTAACTATTAAAAATAAGTCAACACTATCTGTTGGCCATACCAGAAATACAGAATCTTTTTTCTTCTAGAGCTTTTTTTCCCCCCACTCAGTCATGGTGGCAAAGTCTACCAGAAGTTTACCTGCATGCACCACGGAGGTCTGTCAAAGTAGAAAGTTTGTTCAACCCACCTAGAAGCACAAAGAACTCAGAAATAAAATTCTAAATATATGCTACTCTAAAACTTCAAGTGGCCTCAGTTCTTTATTAGTTAACTCACCCTCTCATTTGTTTTTACTGCACTTTAATTTGCTTATCAATAACAAGATTTCAATACTCAAGTAGCCTTGGTACTTAATAAAAGCAAAACCATTTGCATGTAGGTCTTGAACAAAAAGACTTGTGGAGTGCATCTCTAGACATATGTATGTATATGCGCATTAAAACATTTAATGTGACATGAGCTTTTCAGCTGTTTGGGTGCACTTTGTCATTTTTAATGAATGATTAAAGGAAGCTTTCTGTTTACATAGATGTTCATAAATTTTAATGCTGCACTGGAAGGAATTAAACCAAAGAGCACGTTTAATACTTCCAAACAATGACACGAGTATTTAGTTTGCACATTTTTTTTTTTTTGTGAAACAAGGCGATCAAGAGACTTCTCCCAGTTACACTTTAAGACCAGTATAATAAGCATACAACTCTGAATATAAACCAAAACCTGTATGTCAAATGCAGTTGTATCAAAGAAATGCATCTAAGTTTTAAAGTACTTCAGAAGATTTAAAATAATCATAATAACTAATAAAATAATGATTAACCCAAAAACAGGAAATGAATGTAATTTTTGTGAATGATAGTGATCATAAGTCTAACAAAATTTCATGGAAGTATTAACAAATTATATTACTGGTATTGTCCTTTTTTTCCCTCTATCTGAATGGGCATCAATCATTTTGATCATTTCTTATTTCTTCTGAGAGTTCTAGCTCAATTATCAGTTAATTATTAGCAAATATAGCAGACTTACTATAAAGATGTTTAATTGCTTATCACCATGTGTTGTTTTCATTTTTTTTAAAAAAGCTCTCCAATAAGTAAAAAGCTTGAGAATTCATTTCTGCCTCCTTTAGAACTTCTACCTTAGGGCACTATTGCTCTTGTAAGACCTTTGGCAATGATAAGGCTGCTGAGATAGTACACCTGAGAGTTTAATCGAAGCAGCTTTTGTGATAACATGCAATATTTGCGAGATCTACATGGAATTTGTATTCACTTCAGTGAATTCCCACTGATTTTTAAGTCTCGATTTCTCTCATGGCTTTACTATAAGGCACATTACTCATCATTTAGAAGGTTAATGTATTACCATATATTTACTTCAAAATACAGTTTATGAAAACGCATAGGATTTTCAATAGTAAGGCACTGCCAGGGAAGAAAAGGTTTTCAGCTTCGGATACACACACAGCTACAGCAGCTGTGGATGAAATTGCCTAAACATAATATAGTTATATACAGAGGGGGGGAAAAAAAAATAATCACACTATAGTCAGGACATTTCCCAAGGTAATAACCTTTATGGGAAAGGCTTCCAATGAAGCATGTAAACGATTAAAGATTTAGTAGTGAGCTTTACTTCTGAAATAATCATGAATTAGACAACAACCTGATTCAGAGGCTTCATACAAGATTAAAAAAAAAGGATTGATTCTCAAAGTATATACGCATGCTGATATTTCATTGATATCAAAGGTATTTGGGGTGCTAGGATCTTCCTAAAACTCTACGGTCATAAATCATAGAATCACCAAATTTGGAAAAGACCTACAAGATCTTCCAATTCAACTGTCCGCCTATCACATATAAATGTAACTTCAGGTATCCAAACATTTTAACAATGATATTCATTACTTAATTCTCTTGGCATGATTAAGGGTCACAACCTTGGCACCTTTAAGATACTAAGTCATCTGCAGAAGGTTGGCTTTATAGCAACTAAAGCATCAGAAATCCAATTAAACATAAAAGTTCAACCGTGAATCCGTACAGGCTTGTTTCTCATGTTCTGTTGTGCAAGTTCTATACCTAAACTTCACAGCACTGCAATTTTCTTATTTAATCTGCCAGCAGGTTAGTTATTTCCCAAGTTTATGATTTACAGCTATTATTTAACTAGGAAATATATGTTGTCTGTATCTTTGTATATACTCTTTACTGCTTTGCACATAAATTTTAATAAATCATAGAATTGTGGAATCATAGAATCACCAAGGTTGGAAAAGACCTACAAGATCATCCAGTCCAACCATCCACCTACCACCAATAGTTCTCACCCCACTCCTCACCATGCCCCTCCACACAACATCTAAATCTTGAACACCTGCAGGGTCAGTGACCCCACTACCTCCCTGGGCAGCCCATTCCAGCACCTGACCACTCTTTTGGAAAAGTAGTATTTCCTAGCGTCCAGACCGAATCTCCCAAGGAGCAAATTGAGGCCACAAATCGGGCTAAATATAACAAAACAAATATAAAAAGTCCCTGATCAGAACCAGAAGAATACAGAATTGCATTTCTGAGATATTTCCTCATCTTCGTCACAAATGGAATAATATATTGTAGGAAAAACTTGTAACAAATCCAGAAGGTAATGCTGCTCTCCTCTCCAAGAATGTATTTGTTGCAGTATCCCCAAATGACACATAATCACAAGATTTCTTTCTAAAGAGCAAACTACTGTTTTGGTGCTACCTTTCTCTACAGCTGATGAGATCTGCATATAATTTGCCTACTCATAAACGGAGATGATGTTGATGTACTCAATGTCTGTCTTGCAATAGAAGGCACAAACACATTTCTACTTTCAAACGTTCTTGGCTAATGCTTCCTACACAGCTGTTTTCCACTTTATTTAAACCGAGGTAAGACAGACATCTGTCTCAGGTTGTGCTGCTGCATGCTTCTGAGAAATAATTCTGCACTCCGTATACCAGCAAGATATTCTCCATCATCTGGAGTCCCCACCCGGCTGCTGGACCAACATAGTTAGTGCAGCTTTGTCTAGAAATGTGGTCAGGTTTCAAAGAGCTCTGGCAGTTTGTTTGCTTTTAGTCAACCCAGCTTTGGTACTTTCTCTGCCTTTAGGATTTGACAAGAGACTGAGGACTGGCTCCTGTCTATTCTCACAGTGCTGTGGATTATACCAGAGAGCAGCAAAATATCTTTTCTAGTACCTGTTTTCCATGAGCCCAGCTTACTCTCCGGAGCTAAAAAATTATCCAATCACTCATTCTATGTAGGCATTTGTGACTGAGTTTCTAAACCCCCAATCACTTTCAAACCCATTGGCAGATTTCACCGATTTCACACAAATGTTAGAGATTCAAAGATAATTAAGACACTTCAAGTTTAAAAACATGGATGTTTAAAAAGTACAGAAAGGGGATTTTGAATTTTTGCAAGTTTACCCATAATTTTCCCTCTCATTAGGCAATTTCCACAATCACAGGAGTCTATAGGGTTTTGCTGAATTAATGTTGGAGGAGACCATTGATTTGTAAATAGACAAGTTTTACAACAGTACTTAGCAGTCTGTTGAAAAAGAGAGTCAGGTCTATGTGGTCATTAGTTCCACAGCTCAAGGTAGAGCCAGTTCTCAAGTTTCCCTCAACTGGTATAATCAGTGTTAATTTAATTATCTCATTGAATAAAATGAAGCCATTAGTTTTTAATGTCCTTTTCAAAATATAAATATTGTTTAGAGGTTGAGTTGTATATCTAAAAGACCTTTATAAAGGTATAAGCTCAAAGAGACCAGGCTATTCAATGGAAGTCTACTTAGAAGATATATAATTGCATCTACCACAATCCTACATTGTTTTACACCAAAATCTTCTGGGATAATAGTGTACTGAATCACCATAATAGTGAAAAATAAGCAAGCAAACGTATGAAGTAACAGAAAATGCCAATGAAAGCAGCATCTTGCAATGAAAATGGAGAATAAATTGTATTAAGCCACATATAAGGCAAGTTTAAAACCAATACGGCACAAATGCTTTATAAACCATTGCCCCGTGCAAATAAAAAAAAATAGCAGTATAAATGCTGATAATTATATTATTTTCAATGCTCCTCTTCCTGATGCTGTATAGAATACTCAACCTACACTCAAATACTGAATAAATCAAAGTGAATCTAATAGGTCTATTAAAAGTGTACTGTTAATGCATCTTTATATAACTTAGAACAGCAGTATCACTTTGACGGGAAAAAAAAGGATAAATATAATGTGTCCTAACAAATAGCAATAAGTGATTATAACAGGTACTTAGCAAAGGAATATTCATTTAGATCAATATCCAATTAAGGGTCTAGGTATTCAGAGTCTGCACTTTGGCTTCCCTTTAAATTAGGAAAGTAAAAGCTATTAGCAAATCTTATTAGTTTCATGCTGGTCTCTTGAGATTTTTTTTCCACCTGAATACCTCGTGTCCCTTAAAAGATAATTCTAAACACAGTGTGATATTGATTGTTTCAAGGCATTAACGTGGACGGACCAAACACAGTAAAAGAAAATTTTACTGTATGCGTAGTCAAATTTAGGACTAAAACCTGTTAACATCAGAGGTTAATAATTTCCTCTTAAAAGAAAAAATAACATCTAATCATTAACTCAGGAAGGGAATGGAGCCCTACTTATCTTTGCAATCATATGGACCCTGGGTAACATTACAGTGAACTGTTTGCAGAAACATCAGAAAAAATACAAACTTCAAAGACTGAAGTTTGCAGGTGTATTTTCCCCCATTCTTTGCCTTCCTTCTAAGTGAGTGGCTAATAGCCATGCAAGACCATACAAGTTGATTTATTTTACATACGAAACCATACAAGATGAGAAGTGAGACTAAGGTTTGTTTACTGAAACAGGTAAGCATAACCCTTCCCAAATGCTGCATATATTATTTTATGAAAAGGTAGCGTAAGTTGAAACACTGAATAAAAATGAGGAGATTCTCCCTTTCCACATTCCCAGGGAGCTCTGATCTTGGGATCTCTCCCTGTCTTCCCCTTCACAAGAAGAATTTGTAAGCTTCTTTCTTTTCTATCGTTCAACACGGGGGAGGAAAGTAAGTCCTCTTGGGCTTTGGTGTTCTACCTACAGCTAGCTCGAACATTTCAGTTAAAGTATTTGAAACTAAGTACCACAACTAATTCCTCCTTTTCACTCCATTTTATCCTAATGTGTCTAAATAAGAGATGGACAACGCTGGCTGATTCCCCCAGTGGGCTGAAAGCCTTGTATGTCTCCCATGCCTTCCCTCAGCTAATGAATGTCAATTGACATAAGTGGCACAGTGACATCCCCTAATTAGACCATCACTTAACTAGAGAAGTGTGACAGCATGAACACGCTTTGGAGAACAATCTGAGTATACTGTAAAAGAAACATTAAAAATTTTGGCTTTCTACATTATATATACAGACATTGCAGATTCATGTATACACATACATAAATACATACATACACATGTATAAGACAAAACCATTTCTAGTTTAGGACAGAATTATTTTCACTTCACAATGAAATTTTCTGAACACGTCATCACGTTTCTGTAGTAACAATGCTTTTGGATGAATACCATGAACGGTACATCATTTTCTTTTCACAACTCCTGATTCCCCTTGATATCAGATAACATTCACTATAGCAATAATATTACATAGTCAGGTAACCTCCGTAGTAGTAAAACAATACAAATAAAAATAAGTCATTAAAAGCAAGAATTAAAATAAAGAATTATTTAAAAGATAGAGAAATAACAGCCTTAGAAAAACTTAAGAGGAACATCGCCTTCATTTCCTTAAATAGGCTTAATACTGTTTATCTGCTAGTGTATCTCCTTTTGAGAAATTAGCATTTGAAATTTTCTTAACAAGGTTTCTTTAGTGAGGTGTAATTCAAAGCCTATGAAAGGAACAGGAAAGTCATCACTGGCTCTTGAGAAGTGTGGGCTCACTCTAAATCCAAACTTCTTTTCTCTTCAATAAAGTGCTAGTGAAAAGACAACTATATGGGTTCCAGTATTCATAAGTGTATATGTATATATATATATATATATATGCATACTGTCTTTTCAGAGCCATTATAAATTGTACTGCATTACATCACTCTTTGAAGTTTCAATCGCATGTGAAATAAATGCCTCCTGGTTACAGATATCCAGGCTTGGAGTGCTTTGTGTTATTCATTTGTTTGTCCTACACACGCAATATTTTTACATTATTCTTCACTAGCAGTAGCACAGGATTGCCAGCAGATACCTTTTCTGGTGCTTGAGCTATAATCAAATTAACAGAGATTGTGGGGCCCATTACAGCATTCAGCATATCCACAATCAGCATGCCGAATGATTTAAACAAGGAGATGGTCTTGTCTGCACATCAGCAATTTCCACTCCAACAGAAATGAGACCGAAGCGAAGAAAAGAACTCGTCCAACAGTTGCCACTGTTCATACTTGAAGGATGTTTATTACAAGGAAATGTGAAGTGTGTTAGTGAAGGGATATAGCTAATGTGACGTTAAAGTAAAACCAGCACGATGACCTATTTTGTTCCTGCTGAATTAAGTTACATTTTTGTCTTGCCTTGAGAGACTGTGAATATCATTAGTTAGAGTACCAAGCATATTACGTGCTTACCGTCAGTGACAGATCAAAGCAGCGAGGTAATCCAGGGACAACAGTGTTCAGCTGTATGACAGTTGTGCACAACAAAGTCTTGGGAGGAGGTCACTGCATATACAGAATAAGAAAACTGTGAAATTGTTGGGAGTGCAGTCCAAGACACTGAAATCACCACAAGCATTAAATCAATTTCTAATTTGCTGTGTTATGACAAACTGATGAGTAAAAACATAGCTTCTTTTTGAAAACAGACTAATTTACCTACTAACTTGGATAAATATGTGCATCATGAATACATTGCTATCATAATTCATCAAAAGGTATCTATGGATTGTCCAAACATTCCTACTTTGAAAGATTTTTCAGATGAGAAAATTCAGACAACCTTGATTCTGAACTTTGGACGACCTTGAGTCATTCACAGCTATGAATTTAATCTTTGCTGGAGAAAATGTTTGTAAAGTGAGGTGGATATGGGTAAGATTATGAAAGAGCAAATCTTATTTTGTGACTAGCCCAGGGTTCCTGACACTGCACAACGTGGACACCGTGGTATTTGTTATTCACTAACCTTTAGTGCACTTTCTAGTGTAAAGGACGGAAAATATCAACCAATGTGACTTTTTTTTTTTTGATCTCGTATGACTGCATCTGTCAGAAAAGCTAACTTACTGATTAATGAACTCCAAAGACATACTGTGAAATTGTGTTCAACTATTGATCATTTTCTGACATTTCCATCTGCAAATAAAGGTATTCGCTCTTTTCTCTTTTTTTTTTTTTTTTTTTTACTTACACTTTTCTTCCTCCCTGTATAAGTACAGAGAATCTTTCAGCACGTTTACAACAAATGAAGCCAAGGACTTCAGTTCTGGTGGGCATGACAGAATGACTCAGAGATGTGATGCCCACATTAGAATGAATATATTTGCAGAAAACTGAGGTCATTTTTCATTATTTGCATGAGTTGGGATTCCGTCTCTAAAATCACCGTACTATTTCTTCAAACAAATAACTGCATACACCTAATTAAATCAGAGTAGAACGTAAATGTATATTCATATTTTCATTAAAACCCCATCTCTTTAAAATTAGAGACTTGCTAAAAAGATTTGTATTTGTCTACGCAGATCTTCATAAAAACTTCATTTCTTCTTCTTTAAAAAATAGCTTTTGTTGTCCGAAATTTTCTAAGTATTCTATCAATTGTTCAGAATTAGCTTCAGAGCTAATCAACAATAGGAACTATAATTAAGTGTTAATCATAGATCAGAAACAGCAGCACACATTTGAAAAGAAATCGAGTCTACCCATTTTCTTCAGTTCTTCCAATTTATGTTTAGACTTATGCATAAAACACAAAGCCAGTAGCAAGTCTAGAATATATATATATAACTTCCAGAAAAGTCCTTTTATTTCTGAAGATGAAATTTTGACCTATATTTCTAGGATACTACAAAAAATAACGATACCAACAGTTGTACAGACAGCACAACACGACACACACATTATTTTGTGGTAAATAACAATGCTCAAACACATAATAAAGCCCAAACAAATTATCATATGTCATCTTTTAAAAGGAAAACCCTTGTAAGCTCCTCAACAATAGATGTCTTAGTGTTCTGTTTTAATCCACATCAGATCTACAAAAACACTTTGTACTTTGCAGTGAAGTTACAGAGAAGTAACTGGCACTATTTTCCAGTGTTTAAAGATACACAAAGATGTTAACTTAGCCCAGCTAAGACTTTGTGGCTTTTCATCAACTTCATTTGGGGAGTAACCTTAAAAAAATGGAGGTCAGTTAGTCTTTGTTCTACAGAGATGAGTCATTTGCAAAACAATCCAGCTACAATCTTTACCGGGATTCTCTTTCTATCATAAAAAAGGTTAGCTCGCCATGCTTTTCTTGGGCAACATTTCACTAATAGGACAAGGGTGAAAAGCTTAAAACTACAAGAGGGGAGATTTAGGTTAGATTTTAGGAAGAAATTTCTTACTCAGAGAGTGGTGAGGCACTGGAACCAGTTGCCCAGAGAAGCTGTGGATGCTCCATCCCTGGCAGCATTCAAGGAGAAGTTGGATGGGGTCCTGAGCAGCCTGGTCTGGTGGTTGGCAATCCTGCTTCTGGCAAGGGGGTTGGAACTAGATGATCTTTAAGGTACCCTCTGACCTAAGCCATTCCATGATTCAAAACCGTCACTGGACACTTTCCAGTAAAGAAGGAAATTTCTCCTCCCCATATTAGCACTGAGCTATGATAATTGACCCATCAGAAGTAAACTCTGTCAGTGAACAACTACCAAGGCTAATGATATTGGACAACAATCACCAGATAAATGCGTGGTGAGAAAAGATAAACAGTGTCAGCTAGAAATGGTGACACAATGAAAGGCAAACTATAATGAACAATGACAAATAGAGATTGCCTAAAAAGATTTGGATGAGCAATGTCCCATTGTACAGTAAACCGGAGTAAATGAAGATAAATGACACAAGACGCTGATTAATAGGCAAGTGGAGAAAATAGGTAAAAATAGGCAGAAATCAAAAGTCAACTTGGCCAGATGAACAAAAGAGAAGAACATTTAAGCCTTTTTAATATACATAACATGTAATTTATTCTCTCCTTCAGCATAACTATGCTCTACAGTATAGTGTTTCTTCATATATTTGCTCTCCAATTCCAGGATTATATGACAGAATATTATATACATTCTTGAGAAGTAGATGATTTTCAGCCTCACTCAAATGACATCCCCTTCCAAGACATTTTGTTCCTGTTCTTTACCCCTAAAGTCTTCTAATTCCAGCTCACTAACAAGAGAAAAACTCCATAGTACCCTTATAGATTCTCTAAGTTGAATTCTTTATCAGCAAACTTTGCAATAGGGGAGTTATTCGGTACTTTCAGGATCTAGCAGTAGACACTATGCAGAAATAGTACCCATAAAAACTAAGAACTTCAGCTCCGAAATGAACGGCTATAGAACACAAACAGCAGATCATATCTAGGCCATATTTAACTGATTCTTTGATAGGGATTTTGCTGAAATGTTGCCAAGAAAAGCATGGCAAGCCAACCTTTTTATGATAGAAAGGAAATCCTGGTAAGGTTTGTAGCTGGACTGTTTTGCAAATGACAGATTACAGACAAACCATTCATAAAAAATGCATGCTTGCTTTGATATACATTAACTTGCTCACCCTTGCACATCAGCTTCGAGAAACTGTTTCATATTTCATAGCTTTGCTAAGCATTACACATCAGTGTCAGGGAGTTTAGGATGATCTTAGGGAAACTCAATAAATCTCACAATCACAAATTCAATAACTGGTGATCAAATGGGAATTACAATTCAGAAGGAGCGAGCCTTGTGCTAATTGAATAACTCCATTGCCCTGATTCCTAAATAAGCAGTGTAATTAAATACAAATTTCTAGTCACTTCAGATATAAATTCCATGTTTAGTGCACCGAGGACAGCAGAGAGAGAGCAATATGAGTAATACAGAAAGAGAAGCTAATCTCTCTACATAGACACAGGCCTGCAACGCTGTGACACAGAACTCTAACACATCTAAATAGCAGTCACAATCAATTTTATCAAGAAAACACTGAAAAAAATATTTCATAAAAGGAGATAAAAGCAATAGAAATAACGGGCAGCTATTGGCTACCACAGAGATGGGACCAGAAGCGCATCTCTCTCTAATCTTAAATTCACAGCTATTGAAAGATGTCAAGGGGAAAAGTCATTCAAGTGGTTCTATCACTCAGGAAAATTGAGAGGTCTCTATATTATGCTGACACCACTCAGAAGTTCAAAGGGACTTTTGCTTTTACTAGGATTTACCCGATATAGTATCACAAGCGCCAGCAATAATATAAAGTATTAAGGTACTTTGTACTAGTCTTTATCCATTCTTCTCAATGGCAATGATAAAGATCAATCAAATCAGCAAGTGGAAACAGGGAAGAGTATCATACAGGAACTCTGACAGTTTGAGAAGTGCTGAGAAACCGGTACAAGCTTTCCTCATTCTGGAAATATAAGTCTGCTTGAAAATATTCAGAAATAATGCAGAAGTTATATCCCCCTTCCACAGCAGCGATACCATGACTGTTTTTGTTGTTCCTGTATTGTATTGTGCTAATAATCAGTTATATATCTTCCAGGTGGTAGGTCCAGAGCAGTAAGGAAAAAATAAAGCGTTACATAGAATCACAGTTACTCTAAAGTTATCTTAAATGGCTGCAGGGAACTCTTTGACAAATAATTGTTTATATGAGAAATAAAAGCAATTCAAAAATTCAGAATAGGAAATTAAATCAAAATTTTACAAAGTAAGGGTAGAGGTTCAGTGAGATTGAGAGCTTAAGTGTCTAAGCTACTGGCATCTATGTGTAAACCAGCCATCCTAGCCTTGCATCGCAGTAGAGGAAAGTAAGCATGTCTGAGGGTAATTAGTTTCACAATGATAAGCCCCCTCAGACAGTTAACAAAAAGGGCTCAAGCTGACCAGTCTAAATGTAGATAGCTAACTTCTAAATGCCTAGCGAAATGAATTCTCGGTGAGGGTTTAATCACTCAGCTACAGCAATTCTGATCTTAACTTTTACAAAAACCTTAGCGAGAAGAAAACACACAGTAATCTCACGCTCGCACTGCCAGTGTGGAGTTCACACAGCCTGGTCAGCTGAGCAGGACTAACCTACACCTGCTGGCAGACAGCTCCGGTGAGGGTGTCCTGCACAGAGCATCAAATACCATTCCTAGTGAGAAGTTTATAAGAAAACATCCTAAATACCAAGTTAAAGCTCATGGCTGTGAAGGGACAACTAGCAACTTTCTTCAAACGTCATCGTTCATTCAATCAGTACAAGTTTTTTGAATTGCTGGTTGTTTGAGGCACTAGCTAAAAAAGGAGCCTTGCATTCTATGCTTGCTGCCAGAGGGGCTGTTCAGTCATAAAATAGAGCTAGGATTGAACTTTGCTTTTCAGGGGTTTTCCCCCAGAATTCTACCATTCATACAGGAGCATTTGGGATGGAATTTTAATGTTGATATATACTTGGCTTTTAATAGACACAAACAAATTTTCAGCTTAACAGCTTGGCACACAATCAAGCCATTCCTCCTGCCCCCTCCAGGCTTCTAATGTGTCCTTACTGCTCCAGTCACAAAAGAAATGAACTATTCTAAATGTGCAGTAAAATCCCTTTCCCACATCTCAAGAAAGTGCAGTTTTTAAAGAGTAAGTCATCAATTCCCTTAATTCCGCAAGTCATTCATGCTTGCATATATTTCTCTGAGCGTATTTTAGACCAAGTGGCCTTTCCTCTATTTCTGCCTCTTTACACAATATTTGTGGGTAGTCACTTAAGAATGCTTCAATAAATCTTGCTAAAATACTTACTAACATCTCTTTTCCCCTTGATTATTTATGGCGCAAACCTCTACTTACTGAGATATTAATTATCTGGTGTAAGTAGACATCTGTGAATCCACTCCACAAATTGGAGCTTTTAATTTTTTTCATTACTTTTTCCTCAACGTCCACCTTGAATGAGGTAAGGATGCTTAGTGCTAATTTGACAGCAGTTGTTCAGTTGGTGTAAGACAACACTATTTCACGAAATTGAAAGATTCCGTGCCAATCTAAATTACCAAAGAATCTTCCTCTCATAAAGGCTGCTCTTTACTTCTTCACTAAAACAAAATCATCAGATGACATGATACTATATTTATTATCACAGTTCAAGACAAACTAATTTTGAAGCAGTGTATTCACCTTCTGTTTGTTTGAGTGTCCATCCTTAACAGGTACCATATGGCTGTGGTTACTTGATCTTTTCTCTTGTGCAAAACTGAGGTACTTAACTGGAACTTCAGCCACGCTAGGCAAATATACGTTTCTAATGGGTATAAATCAGCTCACCTTCAAATTTGATGACAGAACTTTAGCTGTAGTTTCAATGAAATGGATAAGTTTACATCAGACAGATATAATGTTGCATGACAAAAGTCATGATGGTTTCTCCCGAGGCTGGAGTAATACAAGCTAGCTTCTTTCCATTGTCTACTGAAAATTACTGTGAAATTTCGCCATCTATTTCTTCACAGCCTTTAATAGCAAGATAAAACATACTTCAATGATGCGTCAGTATAACTGCACATAAAAGCATTAATGATTGGGGGAATTAAAAATGGCTTTTAGAAATAAGGAACTTAAAAAATTAATTTACAGTGTAACAACTATAATTGGCAAAAGTTTACAGATTTATTTTTGCAGAAGTACGCCGAGTTTCCTATTAACAGCTTTTGAATCAATTTTTTCCAAAGCAACACCGCAGCTCATTCTGGAAGATTCTTTAATTAATTTGAATGCTGAAGCACTGAGAAAATAAAAACAAAAAACATGTTACGCAACATTTAGCTCCACTGAGCCATACAGCAGCATAATTTTTACCAGTTTCACTATGTTCCCATTGTGTTTAATTCTGTTACTTGTTTTAGACTGCAGATGTCTCCGTCTTTTCCCCACAGCTAAGACTGTTCTCTATTATACCGTAATGGCTACAATACGAGCCCCCAGATCTAAGACAATTCACTTGTTATGCGAGGTTAACAGATATTTTTTTCGCATTTCTATGGAACATTTACTTTCAAACACATACTCTTGACTGAGGTGTTAATTCAAAATAGTCCTTTGAAGAGCTAGTAAGAAAATGAGAAGTGAAATCTAATTTCAGAAAGCATGTAAAACTGTATAAAGGAAAAAAATCTTCTTATTCAGAGAATTGTTAGCAGATGCCTTTCAACTACTTCTCATGGATACACAACAGTAATGGATAGAATGGAACCTCATTGGTTTATCCAAGAACAAACGCACAGCGACTAAACTTTCCAGATTTGAAGACAATCTACAGATAAGTTCTTGGCTGCATGTGTTCCCAGCTGGTGGGTTTAGGCCAATTTTTCACTAGAGAAAATTTAAGTGCAGTGGCAGGCAACTGTATTATGAAATCATAAATGGAGAAAATTATTAACAGTCATCCAAGATCATTAATAGCTGATCATTTATTTCACTTTTACCACTACTTTGAAGCCATTGATACAATCTCAATGTAGTCAGATCAGGAAATCAGCATCAGCCAGAGTTATTAAATCTTCCACCTTTAATCTCCAATAAGAAAATATTAATTCAATAATTAACTTCTTTTTTCTTTTTCCTTTTGAAGAAAAAATATCCTCTATGCATAAGACAAGGTAATATAAAGCTCATAATAAACTGGCATGGAATACCATCAAGGAATTGAAGCGGGTTCCTGAATTTGAATGCCTGTTTTTAAAGGTTTAATTGTAGCCCTGAGCTCATGTGTTTTTGTGCCCAGTACACAAGACTAGGAAAAAGATACATATTGTTCCAGACCAAAAACTCGGGGCATCTCCTGCTACATCATATTTGCATTTCAATAAGAAATGGTTTAATAAGACATGTAGAATTGTTCTGAATGAACATATGGAAAGCCAGCCACATGAGATGAATTGTTTGTTATGCATCTTTTTTTTATCAGAATGTCCAGTCTGGCAGATCAGCCAGATGTGCAAAACACTCTGCAGTATACAGGTGTTGAGCAATTTTTTCTTCCCTCACACAAAATCCACTGTCTGCTATCCAGAATCCAGAATTGCCACTTCAGACACTGCTGGCTCTATGCCTCTCCTCAGCTGTTCATGACTGTTGGCTGCTATTAATCACTTCAGAATGCCAGCTCAGCACACTTTAGCCTTCTGAACCATTTCCCGGCCCCACCGACCCCCACAACCCCTCTCCATAACATTTGAAAACCGGGAATGCAAAGAGGGCTCCGATTCTCATCTCTTACATTGCTGCTCCCAGCAGGAGGGCAGATCACATTTCTATTGCACTTCTGTTCTATTCTTCAAGCATTTTTGAAACTCATTAAAAGAAAATAGTTTTAAACATATTTCCTAAGCCATATATATACGATACAATCATAGAACAGTTTGGATTGGAAGGGACCTTTAAGACCACCTAGCTCCAACCCCCCCCCCCCCCTGCTATAGGCAGGGACACCTCCCTTTAGACCAGGTTGCTCACAGCCCCATGCAGCCTGGCCTTGAATGCCTCCAGGGAGGGGGCATCCACAGCCTCGCTGGGCAACCTGTGCCGCACCATCCTCCCAGTAAAGAATTTCTTTCCAATATCTGGTGTAAATCTACTGTCTTCCAGTTTAAAGCCATTGAATGTTAGCCATACGCTAACATTTTAGCATGTGATATATTAGAGAATGACTATTTTAACCGTACAGCATAACCTGAGGGAAGTTTGGTTTAAAAAAAAATGGTTAAACTAAGGAACTATGTGTTGTTAGCTGAAAGGGAACAGTTCTTGGTTTCATATATATTTTTTTTTTACTAGTGTCTATTCATTTTTGTTATGGTTAGTTACATACAAGTCTGGGGTAGTTCATAAATATTTATTAGACAGCAGGAATACAACAGAAGAGACCTCGAAGAGAAAAACACCCACTGTGATGCAGAAGGCAGTTTCTGTACTCGTAAGCCGCACTGAGTAACATACATAACATGTCCTGAGAACTATTAAATGCAGAGTTGTGATGCCAATAAAAATTTCATTTTGAAATCCACCCAAACAAATGTTGCCCTTGCTAGTGACATTTGTAATCCTTTCCTCCCGCTCCTGTTGCAAAAAGGAACAACCTAAAATTGAAACTAGGCCATGCTGTACTATTACCTGTTATGGATTCTCCATTACAGTTGGAGGAATAGTAACTAGCTCAGCAAATTGGTGAAATTCATTGAAAACAATCATAAGGTACGAGGCTTTCTTCAATACAAAATTACCACTTAAATCACAGAAGTAATAAGGAGGACAGAATCCCTAACACAAAAGTTTATAATACTCCAGAAAGGTGCAGATGCAACTTTCCAAGGAAAAACCATCACTTGAAACATTTCAGGTAATAATTTCCAGAAACTATATTGTTGACATATGACGGCTCATACAAAACCTAATTAAATGATGCCCTGCTTTAGTCACCTCTAACCTTGATATTTACAATCATCATTGCATTCATTTTAAGGCTGGGCTTAAGAAACTAGAGCAATATAATACTGATCAACACTTCACCTGAGCCTATGGATTCATCTTTAGGAGAGGAATAGAGCATTGAGAATGAGTAAGCAAAATGGAAAACTGCCTCTCTTCCCCCCCCCCCCCCCCCCCATGCATTTTCATAGATTTGCACAAAATTGCATCAAAATAGAAATTTTGGTAACAGAAATTTAGCTGAAATTTCATGTATTCTTCTAAAACGCGATGGATCAGAACATCTCAGTTACCCTGATATTTTTGATACTTTTCAACATTACAAGCAGAAAAATGCAGGTTAGGTAACATACCTGGGACAAATCAGTGTTACACTGGGAATGCCAGAGACTTTTAGATATATACACGCATATATGCACATATATGTATGTACACGTATATTACACGGGCAGAACGCTTTCTACTATTGATACGTGGCAGGATGGGAGAAACATGATTACTCCATGTTTCAGAGAACATAGACTAATATACACAATCCTTTTTATAATTTCTATCACTTTGCTGATAAATATAACCTAACTGTATCTCATGAAACACAGCTCCTGATGAATTCTCTAGAGATTTTCAATGACTTCCTAACTTTGAAAATCTTCCAGAGCTATACTGAGCCTTTGACACAAAATGGATTGCAAAACAGCACTTCAGTGTAAAATCTCATAACTAATTTAATCTTGCTGCTGGATTCTCTGCAACAAGATACTTCGGATTCTCTATATTTTGCATAATATAAACACCTGCGTTTACTAGGACTGCAATAATAAGAAGTTAATTATGTTACAAGAGTTGCAGGTTCTTAGTTTGGATTTACTCTGAGAAGCAAATCCAAGTCCCAGTGGCAGCCTGTCAGCTTTCCTTTGAATTGCTACAATAATAATGTCCTTTTCATCTAAAGTGTGCCTCCGAAAGAGGATAAGGTGGTTTACACAGTTGCTAAAAAGTGCAAAATATCACTGGGAATGGCACCATAATAATGTGGCTGCAAAGATGGCCTGCTCCTGAAAACCTAAACAGTCACAAGCCTAGTTTAGTTATTTTAAGTGCAGCTCTACTGATCTGTCTATACTTTCACGTACTTAAGGTGTGTTTATGTTTTTACATCTATGCAAGCAACAAGGAAGTTTACGGAATGTAAAAGGTTCTCAAAATAAATAAACAGAGGAAAAGATGACTCAATATTTCAAAGGACACCAAGCTGTGAATCACAGCTTATTGCTCGTCAGAGCTCGAGACCTTCTTCTGATTTTGTAGGTCAGAACATTTCAAAAAATACATCAGCGTTCAGAACGCAACAGAGGGATGCAATAATAATAATATTTATTGGATTCCTAAATGTTAACATCAGCCCTGAAAAAAAATTTCATAATGTAACTGTCTATTACCTCCGTATGGCCATAGTGAGCCGAGTACCACAGAATTAACCACAAACAATTAGTAAATTACTGAAGTTTCCTGTTAATATAAGCAAAGCTGCTGTACCACCTGGTGAACATTCTCAAAGTCAAGAGCCTGTTTTGCAGTGTTTATCAATACCAAAGACTAATTCAAGTACTCTCGGCAACTTTTGTAGATGCTTACATTGAGGCATTTGAATAGTTGCAATCAGTAATGAGAGAGACTCCTGTCACTATGGAGTACTGGTCTTTTTTCAGTACATAACTGATGTGCTCATTATTTTTTAGCAATATATTTTATCATTTTAGGAAAAGAGTGAAAAATCATTATTCGTAACGGGTGCCAAGTCACTTAAAGGAATAATGACCTGAAATATTACAACTCATGAATTGACCATGATCAAATCATGGTTGATGATCAAATTTGGTGATCAAAATGAATTTGCTTTTGATATTTTTTCACTAAACACTTCGAACGTTGACTTTATGAATCTCTTTCTTGAAGGAATTTAATAACACTTCACTATGAAATGTTTTTTAGTATTAAAGCTATTGGTCACAAACCACACAAGATAGGTTATTTTTTCTGTGGTAAAACACCAGACCTTGGGATTAGATGTCAAGAACAAAGTCTTCATTACATATCTGAAATATTTGTTCTCAAAATACAATGCAAAAAGAACTTAAAGACAGAACAGCAGAAAATCTTGGTGGTGTCAAAGGTTTGCACAGAGGAGTTTCATCCCAAAAACAGGGAGCAAACTGCAGCACTCCAGAATGGTGCCACAGCCATTAAGGCTGAGCTGGTTACAAGACAGCCAATAAAGAGCCCTAACCTTGACTTTGTCTGCCCACATGTTTTATTAGAATAGCTGGTTAGATATATAATAGCTAGAATATTAGAATAGCTGGTTGATATTGGTCCTCAGCCTGCCAAGTGTTGCAGATTCGCAGTTTCTACACTGCCTTGCTAGCTATCCAGAATTCAACGTAAAATTTCACTTTAACTCTTTAGAAAGAGATTTGGCCAAGAGATTAGATTCTTAGAAAAGAAACAATGCTTTCCTATCAAAAGCAGTTTTAGTGTTGAGACACCTGTAGACTAGATTTGGATTAGCTCCAAGTGTGTATTTAAAGACAGACTAAGGTTTGTTGCCCCCACAGTTACAATCACACAATCCTAACAGAGATGGGATTCACTTCAAAAAACGTTCAGAATCCCTAAGAGGAGCATCAAGCTAGTCTCTAAGATTTGCAAGTTAGACAATAGCAGAAGACAGACCATTCCAGTGGGCAAGTAAATCTTCTCTCTCTAGCTCTAGCAGGAATAAACATAACTAACTTTGTCTGTATAACTTAAATTTTAGGTGACTAAAACTCAATCAAATTTATCCCATTCTAAATTAAGGCTTTACATAAATGAACTGAGCTCGTACTGAAAACAAAGTGCATGTCACCTCTGCCAAAAAAAAATTTACAACTAGCAGAAATACAATTTCACATTTTTACAGCTTCATCTGTATAAGTATGTTTATAGTCTCTTCTATAAAATTGTCTAAAGCTACATAAATATTAATGAATTAACCTCTTCTGTATCCCCATATGGTAGGTATTTATTTTTCACATTGTATAGCTAGAGAAACAATTGCAATAAAACTAAGATCTATGCACAAATTCAGTTGGCAGTTGAGTCACAAAACCAGAAATAAATAATCCTGGATGCTTTTTAGTAAACTGGATACCTCAAAGAGAAGTTCTGTTCAAGCATATGTAGCCTATGGCATCTGAGTGATGGGATTTCCAATGAATGTCCAATGCCTTGCCACAGGATTGCTCTCCAAAACCAAGCATCTCTAAAAACCGACTCATTCAGAATGTACACAGTGATTTTTTTGCCCCTGGATTCGCACAGCTGAAAAGCATTCCTGCAGATGTTGAAAGCATTGTGGTACTTCTCCTATTGTAATGCAGAATTGATATCTGCACGGTGTTATTTTTAATAAGCCAAATGCACCATATGCATTACTCCTAGGAGTTCACGCAGGTGTGCTATCTGCAAAGGCAGTATAAATTCCAGGCAGTAGTAAGTTGATAGTATGTTATAGAAGGCATTAATTCTGTTTTAAAGAGGCTTTGTTAATTTGTTATTTTTGTTGTGGAGGTGGGTTTGTAGTTTGGTTTTGTGGTTGTTGTTCGTTTGGTTTTTTTTTCCCTGATAATCCCATGAATGCTTCTTAGACATTTTCCAGGCAGACACTCCTGAGATTATAAACCCAAGAGAAACCACAAGATTTCCTGGAGAAAAAGCATGAGAATCAAAATTCATTCTTAATGAGATAGAAAACTGTAAAGAAATACAGCTCCTCCCACGAAAAGAAGTTTAAAAAAAAAAAAACTGAAACAGGCATCAATAAATCGAATAAGCAACAAAGAAAATAAGTACATCAGAAATTTCCTCAACCCTGAGGCTGATAGCACCTGTTTGAGGCTCATGAACCCTGTTCAGACCTAAAAATATCTGAAAAGAAGTAATAACAGTGTTGAAAGGTTAGCTCTGCCTTCCTTAAATAACGGTGTGCAAGAGGTAGTAGGTGTCATTACTACCTTTTCTTCTGAATTCTCTTTGAAAAGGCAATGACTGAATCTTGGAATTTCAAATTGCTGCTATTCATTTTAACTATTGCTTTTTCCTCCTTTGTTTTTTGCTGTTTTTTTTTTTTTTGACCAATATGTCACTGGATGAACAGTATTCCTTTCTTACAAAGATAAGCTCCAAATGGAATCATTCGTTTATTTGCACCATAGGATAGTAAGAGATAGACTGGCTGAAAACCACAGCAGTTAAGTATGACTGTTGTCTTTTTTCAAAAAAAAAAAAAAAAAGATGACTGATGGATCCAATTTGAGTATTTACAACGCCAATGCAAAACTTCTATTTCAACTTTATAATGACCCGAATCATACTGATAGATAGAGGAACTTCCATCTTGCATCAAGCTTATATATTTCACCCGAAATGCACTCAAGAATAGATCGTGTTCTTCGATAACTGAATTTGACAGAAGCGCAACCAGTGACATAAGAAGTGTATTAATATTTCAGACTACTATTTGATTTATATTGACTTTAATGCACCTTATTTTGAGATATGTTAAGAGACTTAGAAACTAAATCTAAATGTCACTGAAAGAAATAAAATTCACTAACTGCTTCCAAACTCATCTACTTTTGGAAATATAGTAGTATGCTGCTGGTGACCGTTCCTTTGACTTGTTATGAAGAAAAGACACAAATTCAGTCATTCAAATATCAGCCAAATCAAGCACTGAGTAAAACTGCATTAAATGATGCATAAAAATAGGTGGGTTTTTCCACAACTGAAAACTGATGCAATTGCTCTATTGTACCAACGACTGCAGACTTCATTTATTATTCAAGTAGATCTTTTATGTAAGATAAGCGTGAAATCAGCATAATTTCTCTTCAGTGTTTCATTTATTCAAAACTACCAAATTAAAAGATCCTTCATATACTGTACAGGAACTAAGTTAACCTAAAATTCTCGATCTAAAAATCTAAGTATAACTTTAAAGGAAAAAAATCTATTCAGTTTTCAATCGAATACAAAACCTAAACCAGATGCATTCTATCTGCAAAAGGAAATCCATGCATTCCACAAGTCTTACAACTTGAACCTCATTCCAATTAAAGTCAGAGAAAAAGATTTTGCTGACTACAGTAGAGAGATAATTGGGTAATTAGGCCAAATCTTGCACTGTTTATTTAGACTATTCTCATGAGCTTAAATCCTAAGTGATTATTATTATGATATAACACAAACCCATTATTTTCCAAAGTATTTGGCAAATGCATAGGAAGAAACAGCTTGTGATTGATTCACTACTCTAAACAATGGCTTGAAGTATGTGGGAGGAAGATGACAAGGCTTCATAAAAATTGCACCTCCCCCCCAGTGGGGGAAGCAAGACAAAAGAACCTTCTTTCATAACAACGCAGCCACTAAAGCCAGAAGAACTTTGTACAGCACTTCGCTAGCAGCAATACCAGCAACTACTGAAAGGGAATGGGGGGTTCTTAGTGCAATTCTGTTAATTGCCTTTTCCATTATGACACACAACTATCCCGGTCTCAAGTGCAGCAACACTGGTTCAGAGATGAATTTCATTTGATTTACTTATCGTCCCTTTGGCAGCAAC
Organism: Numida meleagris; assembly: GCF_002078875.1. Taxonomy (NCBI): domain Eukaryota; kingdom Metazoa; phylum Chordata; class Aves; order Galliformes; family Numididae; genus Numida; species Numida meleagris. Next base: position 3,316,389 of record NC_034412.1, read on the forward strand.
AGCTTCCTCAGCATCATAACTTTCCGCGATTCTTTTGTTGTTCTTAGGGGGACATGGTAAAATTTACAGCACAAGTACCAACAGTGCTGTTTATTTCTGATTATTAGGCACGGCAGAGTTTCATTCTATTCTCATGAATTACATGAAGTTGAGGGGACTAATTACCTGCCATTTTAGTAACCCTACTTTTTCCCGCGCATCATGGAGCAATGGGCTCCGTGGAATCACAATAAGAATCCTTCTCAAAAAACTCTCCTTATCGTTTGGGTCTGAAACATGAGGACATCGTTGTTCTCCTTCTATCATTTTTTTATATACCTTTCCCTCTTATCTAAATATGTTTTGGATTATTTACATGTAGGGAGGCTTCTCCCGGGATGTCTCATTGAAACATTTACTTTTTCATGCTTTTGCACAGTATGAATCACTTTCAGTTCATCTCTTCAGTGAAATATCAGTTCTTTCTGACTTCCATAAAATATACAGAGGTTTCTTTTTTGCTGCACCCTTCATTATTTTGAATTATATAAAGAATAATTTCTTATTAGAGAAGTATGGACTTACTGAGATCAAAACCCTGCTTTCAGCTGTGTTAGGAACCCTTTGTACTGGTCTGACTGTGTAAAGGTACTTTAAAGCAAGTCCCAATTTCTCACAGTAAGCAGATTTCGGGATGCTATTGTTTATGTTTCTATATTTTGGCATAAAATTCTGATATTGTATGACTAGTGGCTTAATTCTTTCCAGATACATTTTTTTTTTAATAAATAAAGGAAAGACACCTATCCTTGGTGTATAAACATATATGGTAAATTTATAAACATTGCTTGTGATGAATATTGTTATTGGTTTTTTTTTTTGGCATAGTGGATCTGTTATATGTTTTCATTTTGCCAAAGCAAAAAGCACGTGCTTTGTCAGAATTATCCTTAGTAGCTACATCTATCTGATGAGCAAACATAATACTTACTGGCGCATTACAGTATAAGGAATTTATAGTTCATTGTGTCTCAATTTCATGCTGCTTCCATTTAAAATAACTCTGGGCTTCACTAGATCATGGATACAGATCAACTTGGGAGGGAGAAGAAACCAGTCCATCTAACACTGAGATGCAGATTGGCTCTGTAAGAAAAAGATTTCTGAGAAGTTCTTATATAGAGAATAGCTACAGTTTCAAATATGAGCTAAATGGTGTCATTACCTCAATTATAATAATAAAGGTAACAGAACATACTATTTTGTTTGTAAAAATTGTAGACGTAAATTGTAAGAAGATTGGATCCCTGTTAGGTGATCTGATAGGCTGGTTCAAATACTTAACAGAAAGGTTTTCCTCATTAAATCCAAGCAGTTGTTTTCTTAAAAATAGACTTGATGCTTTAAAAATGTCACTTAATGAATTCAAAACAGGATCACTTCTGCAATAAGAAGTCATAAAATATGAATGTACACATTCTGCCTATGAAAAGGGAAAGTAGACCCTCTCTAAGAATCACTTTCCTGAGTGTTCCTAGATGAAAATTGAAATATTAAGAAAAAGAAAGACAATGAAAGACTGTTCTATCAAGTTCTACGTGCAAATGTTTGACTTTCAGTGGATTTACTGCTTGAATAAAGGACAGCAGTGCTCTGATATTTTAAAAGTCTCATATATTCGGATGTCAAGTCTGTGAGAATCAGAATGATATACAGACAATGTGATCACTGCAAAATGTTATCCTATTCTCCCTGGCTTTAAAATCCCTTCTGGTTTTAAAATTTATGAAAACTCAAGATGCTAATCGAGACATCAGACAGACTCTTAAACTTGCTTTAGCTCATCTGCATTGCATAGCCTTAAAGATGCAGTTACTAATAATGTATGTTTGTTCCTTGTTTCAGAATGATCATACCCCTTTTCTTGAAACCAGAAAATAATTTTAATTGATTAGTGAAAGCCTGTGGATAGTCTCTTACTTTATTAAGCTTGCACTGGAATCTCTGTCTGGAAAAAATTAAACCTGCTGTACTCGTGGAAGCATAGGAGCAATTCTGATGAAAGCTTCAAGCTATTGTTGATGTGTTCCTTTGCAAGACAGATACATGATGTCATTGGATCGCTCTCAGTAACTATTCGCTCCCGATCCCTTCAACATCATCGTGTGTGGAATAATCTCTGAACCTCTATTTCAGACCTCACCACTCCCCCTGTATTACCTGAAAGCATATTTTGTTAAGTTTTGGAGGGGTTTGAGCTTAAAAGTAAATATCAGTTTGATATCTAGAGCCTTCATGAAACACGTCAATATTTATTATTTTTTTGAATCATCACTCTTTCTGTTCTCTTTTATGTAAACAGAAGTAACTGCTGCAGGCACTGCCCATATCATTTAATTATTACACTGCAGAAAGGGACAGTAGGCTTGATTAAGCCTAGCTACAATTTAAACCCACTTTCACGCTAATAAGCCTTCCTTTTTGTTTAAGATTCTAGATACATTTTACATAGAAATCAGAACATAAGAAGGAAGAAAGGCACTCAGAGATGATCCAGTCCTTTTCCCACGGCCAAAGGAAGGACCAGCTATAATGTCATCTATCATGACAGACATTAGTTTGGACTCAGTTCAAGACCTCCAAGCCCACCCTAAGCAATCTGTTTCAGTGTCTCACCGCCCTTGTATTCCAAGTCAGATCCAAATCTCCCTGGCTGCAATTTAAGCCCATCTCATCCTGTTAAACTAACCGTAGATTATTTTATTCTCTTCCCTTCTATAGTACAATCTTCATATAGTGGAAAATTTAAAAATAGTACAGAATACTTGCATAAAATAAGTCATGTATGTGCAGTGAGCCACGGTAAAAAGTGCAGTTAAATCAACCTTTTATAACTGAATACTTTCTAATCCCACAGATTTTCTGAAAATTAGATTGAGACCTCACCACTGATTAAAAGATTATTTTGTTTCAAGTATAGTGTCAGCACTACAGTATCCTACTGATCTCAACTACTTTGTTCAGAAATACCATTATTTCAATGGTAGCAACAACTATGGTTATGTCCATTTTTGAAGAAAAGTGGATAATTTATTCAGCGACGCATTTTTCAAGAAATAAGTTTCACTTTCCTAAGCTGTCTAACATTTTAAAAATCTACACTTTTTTCCTTACTCAAGGACAGCTTCTGGGTTTATGACCAAAATAATAATGATAAAAAAGGCAATTATGGGCTGCACTGTATGTAGTTGAACTTGCACTGAACAAGGTTAGAATTTTGCTAGCAATTCATTTCCCTTCTAGGAGAACATAACAGATAACCAAGTACAAAGACAGGTGTTTAACAGAAAGTAGACAAAATGCTGCCAGAAAAATATGGTAAGATTTACCACTTACATAAGGAATTGAAAGTGTTTATACAAGGATTTAATGTGGATCCTTCTTTTTGAAGAGTGATTAAGTTTTAATCCAAGGCAGGCATACATAGATTAGAAATTCATATTGCATGTTAGTACAATCTCATATCAATCATGGTGTTATAACTAGTGGCACAAGCAGGTAAACTTCTTTGAAACATTCACTTTGCTGTAACTGCTCTAAAAAAAACAACAAAACATTTTTGCACATACGCATAACCATCCTGATTTGTGCCTCCTTCCTATTTTATGTTGTAACCTGTTCATAATGGTAACTAAAAGCTGTTTAAGTGCATTTTAAAGTTTTCTATCTTACTACTATTTCATAAGTACCGCAAGACAACTTTCCCACAACTGCTGCTGTCAAACAGCACATTCTGCAAGCTGTGTTTGAGGTATCTCTAAATGTTTCTACGAATCTCAGAGCCCACACTGTGAATCCAAGGAAACGCATTCGGGGTCATAAAGCACGGAACATGGCATGGGGCTGGGATGCCCTGCTGAAGTTTGAGTGAGGTTCAAAATTCCTGTACCCGTGCTATTTTGATCAGGTAGCTTGGGCTGGTTTTGAACCTTAATCAGTTAAATCTCTTGCTCTTATACTTTGTGCTTAAGGCTTTTCAAAGACAGTCATTCAGTCCCTAGTTTTACGTGTCGCTCCTAATGACAACACTTAATATTTTTAATTGCTTTTCCCTTGAAAAAAATTTGTATGAATTTCTGAAACACTTTTGAAAAGGTAGAAGTACACTGGGGGAAAAATAAATATCACCTCAGATATTATTCCTTGCTGTCACGCTCTGTTAAAGCTTTAATAACAAGCTTTTATACTAAGTTGAAAATAGTACTTGAGCATGCTTCTCATGTATACGAACATCAGGAAAAGAATTATTCTTTCTTTGGTAAAACATACCAACAAATACAGTACCATTCTTAAAAGCTCTTGTTACAAGTAGTGTATTTTTTGAGTCTGTAGAAGTGGATCCTTAGGGACCTTTCGGTAAAGATCAAGCAGATGATTAGCAGTCCCTCTAAAACATTTTATATTGACTCTCTTATTTTCTGAAGCAGTAGCTTTCATTTACGTCCTCATCTTGACTTACTTGACAGCTGCCTTTTGCACAATTTTCAGACATAAATGTGAGCCACAGAGTAAAATGGAAACAAAAAAGCTGCATTTCTGAAGCACGATGATGCGTCCAAAACCCTTGCCACTACAAACACAGGTACATGACCATTACCACACCTATCCCTTGGCCAAAATCTTTGGTATACCTTCCATTCATGAGATTTGAAGCAGAACACTGTTGTTCTAGTATTTTGTCCGAAATGGTCTACATTTTAGAAAAACTTTCACTAAGTATACGACATGAGTATTTACCATAGATATCCAGATCATTATCTCAACTGACTTAGGTGGCTATCCTTCTAGCCTACATTTCCATTTTTACATTGAGTGGGGAGTAGACCCACCAGTTCCCTGAGCTCCTCCGTGACATACGTGGCTATTTACCTAAGGCTTTCTTCATCCTTTACCTATCCCAACTTATTTCTTTTTATTTTCTTTTCCGAGTCAGTCACTCACTAGTTTCAGCAGAACAGATGACTACGGCTAAAGCAGAGAACGGCAGGTCAAAGTAACGCCTTTTCCCTCCGCTGTTGGAGAGGGGGCAGCTCCCCTGCCCATCCAGACCCGGGGAAGTGATGCCTCACACGGCTTTCCCTCCCTCATAGGCAGGGTGAGAGCTCCCTCTCCTGTTTCAACGCATTTCTCACCACTCTTGTTTAAGAACGAAAGCAAGAACGTAGCAAAACACGTCTGCCTGAAAAATACCAATGAATGAATACCCCGATGAAACTCAGCTCAGGAAGAGGTACACTGCTTAGATCTCCGATACCAAGAGCATGGCAGTTAATGCTAACGTTTCAAACTATAAAACACTTCCACTGTACAGTTTTTCAGTATTAACTGTGGCGGGAAGTTCTGCACAGGCAATGACAGAAGTGCAAGTAGTCAAAGAAAGCTCATCCTAGTGCAATCATCAGAACTCCTTAAGAATTAAAGGCAAATAAAATAATAATTTAAAATTAGTGGCTATTGCTTATTTACAAAGAGGTTCAGGAATGACAGAGCACAAAACATGAAGGATGACTAATTCATTTATCTTAAATATGGCAGAGAAGAAAGCCACTGAGATTAAAACTTTCATCCATAGGAGAACCACAGGGTTCTCCAATGGGATTGCTTACATGCTATCAAGAGAAAAAATCTCAGAGCAACAGATTCGCTGAGTATATGATTCCTAAATAGCATAAAATCTCTTAATATTCTGTGGCTATGTGTTTTGTTTTGTTTTGTTTCCAAACAAAATATTGGATTTGAAACAAAAAAAACAATGTATTCTATTTAAAAAAATAATATTCAAATGAAAAAGATGACAAATATTCATTCTTATTTGGGGTAGATTAAAAAAATAAACCACTCAAAAATCAAATATATTTAGTCAGGCAATTCTGAGTCTATGATAGATGAGTAATACTAGAATGAGCCAATATATGATGAACTTAAAAGCAAAATTTCACTGTCATCATATAAATCAGCAAGTAAATAAACAAAAAAAAAGAACCATCAACAACTAGAGAGAAATAATGCGAGCCAATGATCAATGAATTTAATGGAAGTCTTTCCCGTGACATTAATAATATTCAGACCTGGCTTTTGTGCTCCAAGCTGATGGTGGTTTCAGGTGATACAATCATTTTCAAGCATTAAAACACAAGACGACAGCCCCGTCTGTTTGGCTGCTTGTCTGTGCTGGCAGCGCAGGGAGGGGGGAGAGGTGTTAAGATTGCTATTAGAGAAAGATGAAATATTACACCACTCCAGACAAGAACTGAGAGCCAGTAAAATATTTCTGGCAATGCCCTTGAGATAACCACCTGTCACATCACTAGAATGTGCTTCTGAGTTATTTTCTGATGCAGTTTCATTCCTAAGTCCCTATTTTCAGTATAACATATTACTTTTTAGTAGCTGGTACTCTATACAGCACATGTATTAATTTTCCTTCTTCCAATTGAAATTTTAATGAAGATAAATTATAATCATGACATTTACATCTCAATGATTTTCACAATTGAAACACTCTTATAATACCAGCGCACATGCTGTAAATGGGTTACACAGCCAGATACTAAAGCAATCGTTTTATCATTGTCAGAATGAACATAATGCCTACTGCAACCAATTGGACTTTTATGGGAACAGTTGGCTCAGCTGTTTTTGCATTGTCAGAATTGCAGTGAAGTGCCCATTATCTATCTCCACTGTCAAAGGACAAGGTACGATCTTAGCTGTCATTCTCAAGACTATGAAACTAGGCCTTGTAACACAGCTAAGATCAGATGCAAAGGAGTGTCAAGGTCATAGAACGGCTTGGGTTGGAAGAGAGCCTAGAGACCACCTAGTTCCAAGCCCTCTGTCATGGCATTAGCCAGCAAAAGGACCAAGAACCTCACACCCATGGAGGTGAGGAGGTAGTCCTGGCCATGATGAATGGAAGAACTGAAGACACCGAAGGTGCAAAAAAGGGTAGATGAGTGAAAAAAAAAAGTGGAGGCTGCAAGAACTATAATTGCAGAGAAATCTTAGAGGAAGCAGCAGAGCTGCTGTGGGAAAAAACGAATAAAAAAAGGTAAACCAACGCAGGCATGAAACTTGGCCTGTGAGCTCTAGTAACCCTACAGAAAGTTAGAAGTGAGAGCTTTACCACAGCTAGCAGAATAACTAGGACAAGATTTTTTCTGCGAGTACTCACCATTATATCTCGTACTTCCAGAGGTTAGATGGGTTTGTTTCTGCCTCAGGCCCTCGGGTCACTTGGTCCTCCGTTGTTGCAAGCTGCCTCACTATCTCAGCTTTCTCATAACATTTTTTTTTTTTTGTGCATTAGCTATTGTGCCTTCAATAGCCTGTGTGCCAGTTGTCTGATCTATGTAGAAATCATATCTGGAAGAGAGGAATATGCCTGCATTCCCTGACCTACTCCATGAGACAAAGAGAGTGCCAAGAATACTGGGTTATGTTTCTTAACTAGCCTTAGGGATAACGGCATCATTAAGCACTGAAAATACATTTTGTGTGAGAACACAGTGGATAACACTGTACCGGGTCTGGCTGGGATGGAGTTAATTTTCCCCGCAGCAGCTCACGTAGCATTGTGCTCGCCACTCATAGTCCTGTGAAGTAATCACATTATCTCTTTTAGTAAGGTACAGCATAGACCACGATATTCCTATTTTCAAAGGCAAAATGAGCATGCTTTCATCCCCTTCATCTTCTTTTGGGCACATCTTCTAGGCTGGTATCAACCCAGAGTCTGCTGCCTAAAGAACACTCTCAGAAGTCACAGTGTTTCTTGGGGATGGAGAGGGACTGCACAGTGTGATGATCCTGATAGCTTCATAGCTCAGAGCAGAATTCTCAAAATGGTAACGAAGTAATAAGAGCTCAGTGAGATTCATCATCATCCTCCATACCCCAACATAAAGACAGAATAAACTTGATTCAACAGTACTAGACGTATCCCAGTGGAACTCGTCAGAGAATCTGGATTTATTCCCAATTAGATTTAGAGAAAATAAACTGTGGATTTCTTTTTTTTTTTTTTTTCTTTTCCGTTGTGTCTAATAACTCAGAGCAGATCTGAGCTGATCTAATAGCTGAGCTGGTCACATCAGTAAAAACCCTACATTATGCAACTTCGAAAGCGTCAGACATACACAAAAGACAGAAGATTTATCCTGATATAGAAAGTTGCTTAAAATAATTTTTGCCTCTTCGTGATGTACTAAGTTTCCAGATCTGCTTAACCGAAGTTAGAGTGGCAAATCTTTTTATAATTTTGAAGAAAAATGAACAGAAAAGGTTAAGGTTGGGAATATGCTATTTAAAAGAAAAAAAGCAAATATTTCCCGCCTGCTATTTAAACACATCCCAGTGGGGAGATAAACACAAGAAAACCTGTTAATGTTTCTGTTCACATGAGCATTACCCAGAGCCTACAAGTTGTGCAGACGTAAAACCTTAAGTCTACAAGCTTTTTCAACTTGACACCCTTTCCCCTCAAAATACAGTTTACTTACTCTTTAAAAAAGCCTACTATGACACCCAAAATACTTTTTCCACATTAAAAACTAGGGATGTGGAAAACATTATGCATGGTGAACACTGGAGATGCAGAAAATATTATTCAACAAGCAGGTATGCGCAAAGTTTGGAGCTAACAGTTGAAACAAAGGGAGCAGCAAGAAGGGAGACTGTGGAAAATGTATTGTTGATGACTCCTGGCTCGGACTTGAACCCCTAGGTGAGTGCCGATACAGTTTCTTGAATGCTAATGAGATGCTTAATATTATCTAGTACCTTGGCTGTTCTCCTGACTAGAGAAAATAGAGAGCAAGGAAAAGAAATACAGAACAATGTTTGCAGCTCTGGGAGATACAGTACCCAGGATTGCTATATGAGGGAAAAAAAAAAAAAAAGAAAAAAAAGAAAAACTAAGGAACTATAAAACAATCTGGCGTGAATTCCCCCCAAAGCCACACTTTGAAGGGTGGCAAAGATCTTTCCCTATGGCAAAGGGCAGAGGTTAGGTAGCAGGTTACAGCCATGAACCTTACCAGACCTCGCAGTGCTTGCAGCAGGACACCGGCAGAGAAAGAGATTGTCATCCACAAGGAGAGCCCACAAGACTGCTCAAGAGGTGACCGAAGTGCATCACGCTGTTCTCTCACTCATCTTGTTCTATATTCGTGACACATTTTCACTCAACTGAGTTGAATACTTACTTGAAATGTCAAGTATTTAGCCCAGTTTTACATCTACGCCAAGAAATAGTTTCTGACAAATATTCCAATTTGATGTATTTTTGTATGTAATATTTTTAAATCAATGTCCTAGTAATTTTAGATCTTGGTACTCTGGATCATCAGTACTTTGTCAATAAGAACGTAAATATCATTTTGTATAAGAAACAGTCTTGGGAACTAAATCTGGAAGGACAACTTTAAACCACGTTTAGGATGATCTTGTTTTGAATAAATTTCTGCTTTTGAAGACAGAAAACAAGCACTCTATAGTTTTAAAACTTAATCTAAAGAGACATCATTGTAACAATCCTATAGCGATGGAGTTGTCAGAAGTATGATCAAATAACATACAAAAGTTTGAAAACACTACAGATAAAAAAGAACACTAGCTTTGAAGTATATCAGTCCTGCATATGAAAACATAGTTTTCAATGTAATTGAGAATCTTTCCACAAATTCAGATATTTTAAGCTGATCAACTCTGCTACTAACTTCTATATACGTAAGATGTCCACTCATATTCTGTTGTTATTTCTAAACCATTTAATACATAGCATGGGTCTGATTACATTCCGCATCTTCTCACCAAACAATGGGGAAGGAAAAAAGCTATTAGAAGTTACATTACAGAGATAGCTTCAACATGCTGTCAGAGGAGGAAGATTTTGGTTCGTTTTAGAATAAAAGCCTGGGATGTTTTTCTGAGAACTTTGGGATTTCTTTTGTATTCAAATAACCTATTAAACTTTACATGAACACATCAATACAAGAGGCTCAGGGATAAGGAGCCAACCTTAAACCTTCTCTGCTTGTCAAAGGCCACATTAGATAAGTCTGATAACATCAGACAGCAAGTTTTACAATCAATGTGAGACTTCCCTACCTGTTGGGTTTGCAAAGGAAAATGCCAGATAAAATGTTGTATGGAAAAAATGTCAATCCTGCTCAACTTTGGAAGTCAGCAAGAGTAAGGCGCCCAAGTGCCTTTGTGGCTCTGTACGTGGATAAACTCTTCAAGAGAAGTTCATCTGTGGGCAAATATGATTCCGTAACAATACCAAGGTCAGCGATGTGCTGAGTAAGTACCACTGGCAAGTCAAGATGCCTGAGGGCACCTTGAGCTCATATACCCAATTTTCCACTGTGTCAAAAATTGTATGAGAAGCGAATACATCGTGCAACCCTCCATCTCTTTCCTTTTTGTTAAATCCTTGCCCTTCCAGCACCCCATCTTGAGAATCCCCTCACACTCCTGGCATGCTTCCCAGAGCCCGCAATGAGGTTCATTAAAGAAGGAGAATACTGACTTGGGGTGATTTGGTCTGCATTGCCTGAAAATACAGCACTACCTTATTCAAGTTGTTCAGGGAATCTGTGATAAGCAGAGCATGAATAAGCTCAGAAGCCCTTACATATCTAATTTCTTCCTTCAGGTCAAAAAAGGCAAGAGGAAGAAAAAAGCCATCTCCCTGAATATTGTGTCTTCAGTAATACCAGACTGGACCCATGCTGATAACCATCTTGCAACACAGAAGGCAACCTCTTAATAAACACTAAACCCTTCTAATCTGAAAGATTGCAACCATCCTAATTACCAGAAATTAAATTGTTCAATGAAGGCTTATAAAAATCTAAGTCTCTACATGCTCAGAGAAACGCAAAATAAATTTGCCTTTCTTTTTATTTTGACAGGACATAATCTTCTGGGTCGTATTATAGTACACATGAGATTTGATACAGATGTCCAAAAATATAGATAGTTACTGAAAATAGACCTCATTAAAATCCATTTGCAAGATTTTGCCATAAATGTAACTCGATTTCTCCAGTGAAATTTGTATTTCTTCTTACAAATGCCTGTGGCATGTTAATTACTCAGACTGTTGTTTTATTGAATGCTTTTGTAGAAGACATTTTCTTTCTAACTTTTACATACAAATAGGATTTAAAATTCATAGGTAATTTAGTATATATGTGAACACACCTGTAAATCACAACGGGCACAGCTTTGAACCTCCTTTTTTTTCTCCTCAAAATTGCTACTAGTTTGACAACATCAGAAGCAGCAAAAACTCTTGCATTAAAAATTTCCTGGTAATAATTTAGGTACACTGTCCAGCACATCATGCAATTATGTTTGTCCAGCCAAAAAGTCAGTCCTGTTGCCAGGGAAGGTGGGAATTCTGTTAGGTCAGGGACAACAGATAACTCCAGTTTATGATGAGAAAGCTCTTATGGCAAAATAATTATTAATAAAAAAAGATTATATTGTGCCATGCACTTTTTTTTTTCCGGGGGAGTGAAGTTTTATTTTCCTCAGACGTTTTGTCTGCTGCAGAAAAGGATCAGAGCATCACAGTAGAGAGAGCTTGAAATTCACAGCTTCAGTTGCCTTGCCCCGAAAGTCCCTCTTCAGAGGTTTTTCTCCCTTAGCCAGACAAAAAGCATATCCTTTCATGTTGTTAACCTGCATCACCAGATTTTCAATTCCTGCTGCCATACTCCAAAAAGTCTGCTGATGACACAGAAGATCATTCAGGTCACAAGTGTTCCTGTTGAGCTGCAGTCTTTGTTGGATTACATCATTTGGAAAGCAGTCCAAACTCTTTGTCTGAACCTCATAGATGCCCTGCAGCATACAAGGTTTAGACAGCTGCCCAACTAGCAAGGTACCAAACCTGCTGACATTCCCAAGTCCATTCTAACAGAGGTGCAGCTATCAGGGGTCAGAAGGAAAGAACAGAATAAAATACCCAATAACAAATCGGGAGTCAAAGACTAACCAAACACACTCAGAAACCTTCTCTCTCCTCTCTGAAACAAATGTTTTATCAGCTAAAAATTTACCAAGTTATAAATTTAAGCTTTTTCAAGTCTGCTCAATGTTAAAAAGCAATATTTTATTATCCAAGTGAGAAAGGGAAGGGATGAATGTAATCATGGAATTTTTGTTGTGGCTCTACTGCACGTAAGGTTTTAAAAACCCTGAAATGGGAGGAGACCAGAAAGGAAAGGGAAAAGCAGGATCTAATGGAACCTAGGTTTGCAGGTGAACATTAGTTATACTGACCTACGGACTTTTTTTTAGCTACTCATTAAAATACTCAAGATGAGGATCAGTTTTTTTTTTAAAAAAAAAAAAAAAAAAAGGAGGAGGAAGGCTAGAGAGCAGTCTGAAAGAGATGGAAGAGTGATCTGATGACTTCAGGCTAAACTTCCCTGTGATAGCAAGGATTTAGACTTAATGACCCAGAAGACTTTATTCCTGTCTTGTTCTTTATGCCCTTATGATAATTGGAAACTACTACACATCTGTGGGATGACTTTCAGGTAAATATAAAGTACATGTGCAGACATATTAAAAAGTAAGAGCATGTAGTTTCATCTAAACTATGATTGGGACTATATTAATCCTTTTTTCAAAGGCTGCATATGAACAAAAAGATAGGTGTTTGCATTTTTATGACTCTGTGATACGCCACTCTGTGAATAATGACTGCAAATAAATATCCCATCCACGGAATTTTAATCTTCTCCCCATTTCAAGATTATAAGGGTACTGGTACCAGCAGATTTATAGTCCCCACCCAGTCAGCCTCATCAAACGACAAATCCTGGCATTCAATTGCATTAAATGATAATTAGTCAGTCTTCTTCTAATCTGATGGCTAATATATCATGTCAAAGGCTCTCTCATGAAGTAGATTGAATTGGAATTTCATCTATAACATTACATTAATGTATTACGATAATGAGTCCCAATCCCAGCCCTGAAGCTTCAAGGAAGCTTGGATATGGAAACGTAACCGAACCCAAGCTTTCTACCTCAAGCCACCTACTATGCAATAGGCCAAACCACAGTCTATACATTCACGCCCCTCTGAACTTGGGAGAAATTCAGATTTTACAAAAATGGATAATGACATTACTTAAATGAGCTTAAGGTGAGGGTGCAGTTCACCAAAGATTTAACCAGCGATGAGAAGAGTAGAGATTCCCAAGAGACATTTTAGCGACAATCAGTTACCTGCACACAAATTACCAGTGCTGTAAATATGATGGAGCTTATTGATTCGCTTCTCTCTGCCACTCTACAGGAATAGCAGCCGCCTGTGTGTTTTTAGGCATGCCTGCCAGCCCCACAGAGACACGTCAGACAAACCACCGCATCTAAGCTGGCACCTGATACCTATATTCAAGCATCTGAACAATTCCTCCATTTCTTTCTTTCCTTATAGGCATAGGTTCTCCCAAACCAAAAGCTTTTGTGGTAACAGATCTCTTCAAAGGTTAGAGGATGCCAGTAGCCAGTTTTCTGCAATTGAAAAGGCATCATATTTGGAGCTCAGCTGGTGAACAAAGCCACCTTCTGGGAGTTATTAAACTGCCTTCCAAAACCACAGAACTTTTGTATGCTGGCCATTTTGGCTTTTCTCGAGTAGTTTTTTCCCAAAACACTTCAAGCAAGTTATCATATGCACCAGAGGCAGCAAAAAACCTACTGTAGATTTGAAAATTATTTTCTCTTCAGAACACAGTCCAATATTATCATCATGCCTGTAAACAGAAAAACAGCATGATTCTTACCAGAGAGGTGTAGAGCACCATCTGAGTACTAACCGTCAAGCTATAAAGCTAACAATATCTCTTAGGGATAACGAAAGCGCAGGGAGACTTTGCTAACCATATCCATGTGCAGCACAGCTACAATCAATCATCTCAGATGATAACTATCAAATTGAATGTAACTGACAGTCATTAACACCACTTATGGATGAGTCTCTAAGGAAAGATAATTTTGTGCTGTCCTTCAGCTTTCTGGGAGACAATTCATGCAAGAGACAGTTGCACATCTGACATCCCCTTCCTGCCAACTCTAATTGCTTATTTTTCTTGAGCTACACCCTTGTAGCCAAGCTTTATAGGTCTCTTGCTGTGCTCCTGCCCTTTAAACAGGGTCTTTGATAGCTAACCCTTTACCAGATTACTCTATTTGAAAGTGGAACAAAATTTTTTCCCATTAAAAGTTAATTGGGCTGTTATAGTAAGAGCATGTAACAACTTGCAGCCTCAGATCCAGAAGCATCTAAGTCTATGTAGAAAATAATGAAACTGATGGCATAGAGTCAAGTCCCTTTCCTCATCAATTGATTTCTCCATGATCATTCAGCTTTGTCTCCCTTACACATGGGACAGTGATAGGAAAACTACATGCTGGAAAATGAATTATTTACTGTTACTGGGTTATGACTTAGGATAAGTACAAATGACTGTGGCCTAGCTATAACATGTTTTCTGTCCTATGTAACTTCCAAAAATTAAAAAAGGAAATCTATTTTACCACATTATTACTAGTAGGTAATGTTCACTCAAAGATGACAGACTAGTAAATATGTATATAGAGACCGATAACTTCAGACGTACTGTTTTTCTGCAAGGTGTAAAATATAAAGTAACATTATAACACAGATGATTTTTCTTCCGAAGAGTATTCTAAAGTGCTTTACAGATTAGAATAATATAATCACTAAATTAAAAAGCTTATAATGGAAGAGACAAAATATAGAATTAAGAGGCTCAGACAAGTGAGGAAAGCTGCTTTCCAATGAAATTTTAAAAGATACAGCAAGTCAATGAGGCAGAGAGGCTCCAAAAGACTGTTCCAGATGGCAGCGTCTTCAGAGGAACAGAGTTTTACAGCAAAGGCACAGTTGAAGGATAGCACAGTGAAGACATGGTTGTCAGTCTAGTCAAAGGAGTAGAGAAGACGGAAGCAAATAGAATATAAGATGACAAAGTAGTATACAGTGCACACGGATGTCTCAGAACTCTCCAATTTCTACCCTGTGTTCAGTAGTGAGATCACGAGGACGAGCACTGTAGCACTCTGTCTGCTTTTACATCCACTCTTTTTTTGAATTGCCTTACTAACTGCTTTACTTTCACTATTTTTGCACACAACACCATTGTGCACATCAGCTGCATTGTCCAGAATTATAAATCAGATACCAATAACAACAGCAATAATGGCCATAACAAGATCTACTGGAGGAGATGGCAGGTACAGAAACATTTTCAAACTATATCTTAAAATGAGTAAAAGAGGAAAAAATTACAGTGGAAAAATAAAGGCAATAAAATCATAAATTTTCTGAAGTACACGAGCAGCATCGTTTAGAGAATTGCACAGCCATGAGTGAGTATGTTCAATTATAGTTGTTCTGATAGATCAGATTGTGCTATGTGAGGAAAAAAAGGATTGAAAGAATACCATTAAATATTGCTTTTTTCTTTATATAATACTGCCTCTCTAAAGTAATTCCAAGATTATTGGGAAATAATGGTCTTGGTAATCTCTATTCAGACTAATTTCTGTTGCCAGAAGAATCACAAAGCTTTTTATAAACCAGAGACTGTCTCTCCCCCTCAGCCTTTTGGTTATTAGGAAGAAATAGTCAGATAGCTCATTTTTGGACTCAGTTTCATTGGTTCTGAATCACAACTAGCCTGCAGCTAAGCGAACCCTGCATCCACAAATGTCTCCAGCAGGCTTCACCAGAAATCTTTTTGCACGAACTTCACACTCCATTGCTCTGTTTCCTGATGGGCTGAGAGGCGTTGAGGAAAACTGGAACAGCCCAATGCCCTGGCATTCTTCTCCTGTGCATGTTCGTAAGAAAGCTCTGCACGTACGACTAGGGAACCGAGAAATTCTCATCTTTAAGAGAAGACTAAACAGCCTAAAAAGAGAGCTTAATGGCATAGTTTGGTTACATGCCTAAACGCTCTTCAGTATTTCATCTAAAAGTTGCATCATGTGGAAACAAAACCCAAGGAAATGTTCACACCACCTCCAGCAAAGCTGGCCTGTTGCATTACATACAATCCTACAGTCTCTACCAACATCTTACTAATGTGGGTTGTTTTTTTTTTTTTTATAACAAAAGAAAAGAACACAAACAAAAGCAAACCAAACAAAGAGGGGGAAAAAACGGATGTCATATTTTTTATGTCACAGTAGAACACTGTCTCGACAGAAGAACAGTGCACGGCTCACAGTCTAGCTTTAACTATGGCAGGAAACTGAACTATCCCTACCTTTAATTTCCAATAAAAATTATTTTGCTTAGCGTAAGTCAAGGGGAAAAGAGGTGAATTGCTATGAAATACACTGTTAGACAATGTAGTGATTAAGAAGATTCCTTCGCATTTAACTGGAATGAGCTTACTGTAAATCATAAGCTTAAAAGTTTTAAAGTTGTAATTGGATCAGCAGAGCTCTGACAGGTTTCAGGTTTTATAGCAGTTGTGGATCTAAAAGAATGGATTTCTTAAAGAGGCACACAAGAGACAAGCAACAGAAAAGATTCAGTCTGGGATATATTTTCAAAGGAATTTCAAATAGACAATCAATCTCTTAATGCTCTTTTTGTATTATGAATAAACAGTTTAAACTTCAGAATGCAACATACCCTACTTTGCCAGCTTATTCTCACTGCACCTAAGACCCCATTATTTGACAGATGACTAAGGACTTAGCTGATCGTCTGCAGCGTTTGATATACAATCTTGACAAGCATAGTCTATTAAATTAGAAGCATGTCAGCTTAAGCGAGTGACTGAGATATTCAGAGACGCAATTAAAGAAGTGAATAAAAAAACAAATAGTAAGCTTTTCACCTATGCGTCTTATACGCAGCTAACTTTTATAAAGACTACCATCTTTCAAAGAGAATTATTATATCTCATAAAGAAGTTAGGAGTATGTTGTAACCTCAGTTGGTAATTAAGATTCCGCAGAGAGTGACATGCTGAATTTCAGAGCAGATGCTTATAATCCTGCCCCAAAAATCCATTTATCTAAGTCTGAATGACTTTCACTGGGACTTAGATACCCAAGTCACTGAGATGCTTTTGAAAAACAAACTCAAAAGTGCTACAGATAAAACTCTAGGCATCTCCTCAGTAGACAAAGTGATACTTTTCTGTTCCTGAAATACAAAATGCTATAAAATGCCTCTCTGAATAGCAGTGTGAGCACATGCCTGTGCTGAGACTTTCTAAATAAAGGGTCGAGTCTTGAGCTATTACCTTGCTGCAGCTTTTTGAAGCAATCTCTTTAAGGATTGGAGAACCATTGTATCCTGTAATATCAATAACAATTGTAACGAGAAGTTAGCTTTTTCTCTGCTATATACACCTGTATATACGAGGTAAATCAAATCCCAGCTATCAGTATTCAAGGCATGCAAAGGGCACGAGCAAAGGAAGGCCGCCTGTCAGGCTGAAAAGAAAAAGTGCTGCTGGAGAGGATTTTATAAAGTGGCAATTGCTAAAGTAGCAAGAGAGAAAGTGCAGAATATATATTTAAAATACAAGCAGAATAACCTAACCTGGGCAAGAAGTCCTTCGACAGGAAATTACATTAGTTAGATCAAGGACTGAGTTACCTTTCCAATTTGCAGAGTAACTAGCTATACCATGAAGCAAATATGTTAAGCAATTGACAATCCAATACACCTTTGAACTTAGCTTCATCTTGTTTTCTGAGGGGGAAGGGGTATTAGTTCATAATTAAACATTTTTAAAAGCCCGTGTATTCATAGAATCATAGAATGTCTTGGATTGGAAGGGGCCATCTAGTACCGATGTCAGTTAGCAGTGACACTCCCTATCAGCTCAGACTGCCCAGGGCCCCATCCACCCATGGCTTTGGGCACCTCCAGAGATGGGGCACCCGCAGCTCTCTGGGCAGCGGTGCCAGGGCCTCACTGCCCTCTGAGTATAGAATTTCCTCCCAACATCTAAATAGATAAATGCGTTCTCTATTATTTTAATTGCACAACGTGGCTAGGCCACACAGGAGTATCTGTTCTCCCTGCAAGTTTCCCTCAGTTTCACACATCTTTAATGATCTGGACATTAGTAGAACCAATGATGACATTGTAAGAATTTCTGCAAAAAAATGCAAAAGCCACACTTTTTTTTTTTTNNNAGGTGGGGGGAACTGCTATAATGCCGAAAATTAGTGTTTGCTTTTGCAGACTGTGCTCCAGGCAAACCGGACCTCAGCCAGTTTTGGTCTGGGAAGCATGCAATTACATGACTTCACCGCTGGAAATAAGGTAATAAATTTTCCTTCTCGGCAGATTTTATCACCCTTTACTTCACAGTATACTAACGCATGCATCCAACTTTCAGTTAAGAGCCTAAAACTGGGTAGTAGAAATCACGGGTAGATGATGTTTTTGCCTCCTGGCTATGGACAGCAGCACTTGAAGTTACAAGGAAAGCAAAGGGAGGCTTTAAATTAAGATTTCAATTCCTTTCAGTAGCTTATCACTAGTTTTCCTGATGGCACTGGAATTTCCTCCTCTCCTCCTTCCTAAGTTTAATAAAAGACTGCAAACAGCTGATACTTCAAGCTCATTTCATTTTGATGTCCTAATGTTGCAAAGAAATCAAACATGACTTTCCATTTTCAGTCAATGGTATCTAAGTGGTTTGTCACCAAGCAGGCCAGGTGGGGCCTATCTTATAAGGCCTGGCAATTTTAAGCAGATTGAGCTAGGCTGACCAGCAAGCCTTCACCCTTAGCTAAATGAGACCTTTATGTATAATATATTTTCTGTGTACCATTCCATGAAGAATGTTTTATGTATTTAAATTCCTAGAAATCAGACAGTCACGAGAAACAAGACTGATAGTGTAATTGCATGATTCATATTATTTGATTTCATTTCTATTTCACTGAGTAAGTGTTCTATAGTCAAGTTATTGTTTTTATGGAGTTGATAAGATATAATCTCTGCATAGTCATCCTTCATTACTCTAAGGAAGTCTGAAACACATTTCAATGGCTTATAAATTAAAAATATATGAAGGCAGCCATGGTAACTGTGACCACGTGCATGCCAGTAGTGTTCTCAGATAAGATAAAACAAGACTCAGTTTGCATTTCAGTGAAAGAGCTGAAAGTTATATTATGGGTGAGCTACGGCGTTAGCTGCAACATGGCTTTAAAATCCAAAATGTAAGTTGAACACACGCACAAAATCTTCAGAGTTATTACCAAAGCTAGAAAGTAAAAACTTTGGTGTAGAAGACTACATAAATATGATAGCCCTATTTCAGAAGCAACACATTTTTGGCAAAATCGTAACAGGAGCATGTAGGACAAGGCAGTAAGGTAATGTAGTCTGGATCACGATTGCTACAGCACAGATATTACATTTTCATGTATTTTCTTATTAGAGTTCACAAAAGATTGAACTGCACTTGTTCTGTTTCAGTTACGATATTGAAAAACTATCCAAATATAAAAATATCAACCTCTGCTGTTATTAACACAATCAATTCAGATATGAGGTCAGATGATATTGTTAATATTTTATTTCTAACTTCATTATATTCTACTACTCCTTTTTCAGTCTTAAATAATGATGAATATTAATTTTATAAGAGTTGCTGATACTTGTGAAAGAAAACAATGAAATCACATTAAACTGATAAACACTGAAATTACTACTCCTGGGATAAGATTTTGAATAAGGGGCAATATTTCACAATAAGCTGTACTGAATCCTTCAACTTATGCATGTTTTTATTTAAGAGCCATCACTTCTTTGTACAATAGCTAGAATCACTGGGGATGTAGCCTTTGTGGGATTTTTTTTTTTTAATTAATTACTTCATTTATCTTGATGGTCTTTTAGATTTACTGAAGTAATCTATGAGAGTGTTATTTTAATGAAATTTCAGTGACTTATTACCATTCCACTGTCTAGAATTTCTTACTGCTAACATTAAATAATCCACTAAAAGTTTACAAGTTTGTTTAGCCAGCGTTTGTAGCAATGCCAGAACGCTGACACTCGCTCATCAAGTGCATTTCTTACTCCAAATATTCTCAAGTTTGCGATAGCTATGCAATATTTTAACACACTTATCCTAGAAACAACATTACAGAGATTCAGGTTTTTTTGAAAATGTTAACTTAATCTGCTTGTAGGCACAGGCTGTAGGACTCAAGTTAAATGTATGATTTTATTTGCTGATATATATCATTTTATAATCCCTTTGCATTATTAACTCATTTCATTAAGAATTTTTTAAAAGCAAGTTAATTTCCCAGTAGCACAAGCTGCAGGTTTTCCGGACTGACGCAAATTTCCATCCATTGTTCACTAGCTTTAAGTTTCCTCATTTCATATGCGTCGAAGCTGGGGCCAACGGAACCCAGCAGTGCAGTGCTCCAGGTCTGGTTCCAGTCCAGGTAAACCAGCAAAGAACCTGATGTTTCAGAGGCAGTGCACCCACACGAGCTCATAGCTGTCCTGCATTTAATAATATTAAAGGCTCACCTGGTGAAACAAACGTATCTGCACTCACACATTTATCAGAATGGATGAGGATGTTAACCTACTCGCTTTGTTAGCTCACTACCCTCTCACAGATCAGATACTGCACTTCTCCTTTCTTCCTTTCCCTTACCATCGATATTACAGCTGCTCTACAAATCTCACCCTTTCGAGCAAAGGAGGACAGCGATTCTTTCTGGAATCCCCAGGAGGGCTTTTTATATTACCTGAGCAAAAGATTTCCTACCAAATTCACAGATGTTTCTTGTTCATCAGTAGCGCAAAGCACCGTGTAGTTTGGACAATCTCTCCTCAAGAGATAATTTTAACATACTTTTAATGAGACTATAGTTCAAATACATATTTGTTTTTCATTTAGCCAGCTTGCCTTTTAGATATCATTACCATCATTAACATTAAACTGCATTTTCAACCTCGATTCAAAAACACGCTGAAGGTGAGGTAGCTTCTCGAAGGCCCTCAGGCAAGAAGTACAACCTTCTTAAATTGCAGTCATCTTAGATATATTCTCAAGAAGAAAAGAATATCAAGGAAATCTTGACCATGAAAAAAGCAAAGCTTAGCAATTCTATATAACATATATACACCATTACAGTTTGCTACATTACAAAGGACAGTCTCACAGATAATTACTCAAAAGCGCTATACCTTTCAATCTCACATAGGTGGTTTAATCAGTTCAGAACCTTAACGAAAGGTCAGGCTACTCTAGGCCACGTTTACAGCCTAAATAAAAAAAATGCTGAACCTAGATTCTACTGGGATTAACAGGGCAACTTGAATCTGTATCTAATTATCTGCCATGCACTTATTGTGATGAGCTGAGGATGACTACAACAGGCATTGAGACTGTTGCAGTCTCATTGCTGAAGCCAGAATAAACAAGGACTTTAAATTTGAAGCAGCTCTTTCTCTTGCAGGCAAGAGCTTAGCAAAGTTCAAAAATGTCATTGAATGTGGTTTGTGGACTAATTACAATGTTAATTTCAACACTGATTCCAAATTTGGTAGGATTAAGCACTCACCTTCCTATTTCCCACCTAAGAGCCACTCTTTCTATATCGCATTTTACATGAAAGCAAGGAAAGACTGTGGATCAGTTGTATAAGTCTTCCTAATTACATAGAAGCTCTGTGTCAAAATCTTTGCATATCAGCAATGATGGTAAACAGTGTTTCATTAAGTTACAAGCAGCAGGAGCTGGGAAAACTTGAGGAGAAATTTTTAAGGTGAAATTTAATCAAAAAATGGATGGGATCACATGGCATGCATGCCTGAAGGTACTTGGATTCCATTACTCACATTGCTTCCGGGTTTAATTTCCCTTTGTCCCAGTACAAGATTTCAGGGTCCGGTATGACAGACTGTAAGATGCCAATAAAGAAAATAGGAAATCCTATAAACTTGAAAATGCAAACAGCAATGCTAAAAAATGTATTTGTCTTTTTTCTCCTTTTCACTTTGCAGGCCCATTGATTTCCTTCAGATATCTTCGGTTTTCAGGAAGTTGGTATTTCATTGCTCAACCATTTTCAATACCAAGATATTTTTTGTTAGACATCTTATTAAGCCCAGAGTATTTCAACACAAGAGTGAATTCATTCTGTACTGAATCGATTTTAGTGCAGCTTTTATATTGATTATTTAGAATCAGAGGCTATAACTGTTAAAGAAATACATTTCTTTCTTTGTTCAGACTAACAGTGTAACATAATAAATGAAAGGAATACACTATGCCATCCTAAACTGTTGTTTCATAATTTAAAAATAGAGATAGAATGCCATCTACTTGTTAGTTCCCAATATTGCTGGCTGAGGAAAAAGAGCTAGACTCCTTGGATTACTACACTCTTTATTTCATGCTTTAACTAATCATCTGTGTGCAGAATTATGTGGGGAGGAAAAAAAAAGCAACCATGAAATTAGTATTCACCTGATCAGTTCGATGCATGAATGGTACAACACAGCAGAGCTCTCTCCCTTTCAAACCTATTCATTCAACCCCAAATGTCATTCAGAACTAAAAGGCACCCTCTGACATTTTGTTTTCTAGAATCCAGATCTTGATAAGGAATTCACATTACAGAAAGTATAGAAGAAATAAGGGTAACGTTCAGAGATGGTCTTTGTACCACACTGCTCTCGAAGTCTCTGGAGATGACTTTCTGAGAACATACTGGTTCCTGAAGTTTCAGGATGGGCGTTATCAGCTGGGCAGAACAGCAAAGAGTTGTTATTCAAGTCAAAGGCAGACAAAACATACAATTATTCCTATTGTGTCAATGCTTTCATCACAGAACCCAAAATCAGAAAGTTGACCAGAAAAATCTAGAGAAAGAACTTATTATCTCTTATGAGCAAAGGAGGGGATACACCTATGTACGTAAACTTGGCTTACTGAAGTCTATACTGGTTCTCTACCAGCTTTCTTTACATCTCACCGTACTCTTCATTTGTAATTTTGTAATTTTTTTTTTCCGACTAGCAGAAAAACTCACTAACGAACCATGACCTGTTTTAGTGGAGAATTCTATTTGCTAGAACTGAAAGGTCCCTGCTCTGCCTCACATATTTGAACAAAGTGTCTTTTTTTTTTTTATAAATATTTTCCCCATGGCAAAGTAGCCATCAGTGTGAATAAAAGCCTCAGAAATAAGATCTGTAAATACTGTGTGTTAAGTTGTCATATCATTCATTTTTCAACACTTCTACCTTCCTTTACAGACATTTACTTGGATGCTCTACAAACCTTTTAAAAACGTTCATCATACACCAAGGACTCAAGCAACAAGTCTCCAGTGAGAATTTCCCCGCTACATAAAAATAGATGGAGGACTCTTAACCCGAGAATCATAAAGAGTTCTACTATCATTTTTGCTGCATTTGTTTTCTGTTTTTGATCTTACAGGGGATGAAGGTTGGCATGTTCATTTTAAAGCCAGAACAGCTAGTAGCACACTTCAGTATTGAGCAAAAGAATACGTCACTATAAAACCGTTCTACTTGTCTACTCAGGTAGCTCCACGGACTAATACTTTGAGAAAACAGTTGCTTCGGACAAAGAATATGGTCAAATAATTAATTATTTTTTATTAATAACACTTTTATTCCTTGAATACTGCACAAATGTATGCCTAGATTAAAAAATGATTTTAAGATATGTATGCCACCTATTTTTTCCCCTCTCTTTTTATCTTTGGATTTGATGCAAGACAAAAAGAGATTGAACACAAAAGTGAAGGAAAAGTAAGACATTAAACATTCACCATTTAGTTCTGGCCTACTTAGAGAACCCACTAAGTCTTAGTGGTTTCACAAAACTGATCAGAGTCACGACGGAGGAAATAATACAAGCTTTTGAGTTTGATACGATGCACCATCCAGATGACCATTCATCTCCAGATTTGAAAATACAGAATATCTAACAATGCTGGGTTTTGCTGCAGCTTGTGCTCCCTCTCCTGCACACTCTGAATACCTTAGAATTTAACCTTTATTTTTCAGTTCATGTAACCAAGCAATACTTCATAATATATATGATGGCTTCCATACACTTTGCGTGCCAGCAACCTTTTTCAGAGCTCCTCATAATGCTTAGATGTCTTAGTCAAATTAATATCTCCATTATCAAATCGCCAGTGTTTAGATATACACTGACTGGAAAAGTCCAGAAGCATAAACATGCATGCAAACACACATGTAAAAAGATGATTTTCACTTTTATAAGAGAAAAAAAGGTGAACAAATAGGCCCTGAATATTTTGCCAAGATCGTGCTATGAGTACAGAGATCTACTTATTGTAGAAAAATTAAAATTTGTTGTATTTGCACAACCTCAAAAGGATACAACCTTCTCATGGAAAAGAAGCGGACACCACTACAATATCAGCCCCAAGGAATGGAGAGATTAAAGAAAATAGAAAACAAACAGCACAATTCGAAGCAGCTTCACGGCTTCAGTAGCACATAGAAAATGCCTTTTCGTGCTATTGGCTAGCTCTTCCATTTCCTTCTCATCCTAAATATTTTCAAGAATTAAACCTCTTCCTGAAACATCGTGACACTAGCCAGCACTAATCAGGTTCCAGAGCGATGATGGAAGCCTTCAAATAAATTTAAAGGTGAACAAGAATGAGGATTAACACTGTCAGGGTTAGTGCCGCATAATTCTCTACTGAGCTAAGCTAATAAAGTGGCAACCTGATTAAATCATATCTCCTGGATTTTGTCTTTCTTCTAGCACACCAGGGACAAATAATGGGAATACCATTATTAGTATTCCCATTGGAATGGCAAAACCATTCCAGTTTGTCCCACCATGAACTAGAAGCCAAATCCTGACAGAATCTTCAAAGGCACTTCTAACTCTTATTGCACCACAATATCAGTGAGTTTTATTAATTTTTATGTAGACAGCATCTGTGAGTGCATTTAAGCAAGTAAATCTCAGTGCATTCTCTGCATGTAAAATGGAAGCATCTGTAATTTCTGCAGTTCCACCTAAGTAGGTTAGGTCAGGTCAGTACAAGCAATTAATATAAATGAACAAGAACTTCATAAAAGCAATTTAATTTGAATTAACAATTTATCTACTCCCAGACTTCACTACAGTCATGAGGCTGCTACTTCTTTCTATTAATATTTTTATTTATGTAGCATCCGCATTAGAGAAGATGAATGTATGCAAGCATACTAGTATAGAAACAATTTCAGGATGAATGCCCAAGAGTCTATAATGCATATAAATATTAAATGTATCTGTCAGGAAAACTTGTACGTTGCTTTCTCTATCCAGATGAAGTCCTGAAAACATCAGTTCTGAACTAGTTTCTGGGTAATCAAGTGTGTATTTTATGTATTAATATTATTTAACATATACATACGTTATAAACAATTACAAATTTAATATTTACGTCTTAAATTCTTTCCTAAGCCAATTTCTCGAGATACAGTTTTGGAGCTATGTTATGTTAATGGAATGAATTACATCAGAACACGTGGAAACTCCAGAAATTCTCTACTTGATTACCTCCATTCAAACTGAAGTGGTAATCATTTTATCTACACAACTTCAGTGAAGGACACAGTCTGTGTCAGACTGTCCCTGTGACTATGAACATACACAGAAAGCGATGGGGCAAGGATATATTTTGCTTCTTTTTAGGTTACTACAGCTGAGACTGAGGTAATCAGTGAAATCAGTCAGCAAAGGCTGAAACACAAAACAGCTTTCCATGCCCATATACAACAGCAGGTATGGCTCACACCGTATCTGTTTAAAAAAAGGTAGTTATGACAGTGGAGTTACTCCTGCCCTTTACAATTCTCAAGTACTTTGCAAAGAATTAATTAGTCCCACAATCATTTCAGGCTGGTAATTATCGTAATTTTGCTAAAAGAAAAAGAAACCAGTCGCACAGAGAGTTTGAGTGACTCACCGTGAAGCAGCACTGGCTCACTGTTTCACATTCAAGCAAACATCTCCCTGCTATCACCCCAACAAGATCACAAAAAGAAATTATCTCCGGGCTTTTGTTTGTTTGTTTACTTCTTTCCCCACAAACAATTCCTTTCTGGCTGGCGGATACAAAACAATTTAGAAATG
Organism: Numida meleagris; assembly: GCF_002078875.1. Taxonomy (NCBI): domain Eukaryota; kingdom Metazoa; phylum Chordata; class Aves; order Galliformes; family Numididae; genus Numida; species Numida meleagris. The sequence goes on from NC_034412.1 coordinate 3,342,641, forward strand.
CATTGAAGACCAGGTCCAGCACTAAAAATAGCAATGTAACTTCATCGGTTACTGCAATGAAAGAAATTAGATCTGTTTACAGACAATGAGCACCAAGCACTTCGGTGTTAGTTGAAGTCATATTTCTAAAGAGCATTAATCAGCAGTGGCTTAAGTCATATCCTGCAGCAACTAAGTTTTAAGTAATAACATTTCAAATAGCAACTTTCCATAAAAACAGATACTTTATTTTGATAGTTTTCAATGCTTGGTGCGTAGTTTCTCTTGAATTAGAAGGGTTTTCGTTTGGAAGCCGCAAGGGAATTTCCTTATGAAAGTTTCCTGTTTGCTTGGAGTGGGAACTGGTCTGGGTATAGTCATCTCGTTTAGAGTCTTCAGCAAATTTTTGTCTATCTTGCAATTCTACTTAGCTATGGAAGTCCATCATGCAAGATTATAACTGGTCTGGATGAAGTTTCTTGAAACTGAGGTATTTTCTTTAATTTTGGAGGATGCATATTTCTGATGCTTTCTGTTTCGCTAGAGAACTTGTAACCAGAACTTTTAGGCAAACCGTTAGATATGAGCATTATCACCCAAGTTAACTCATGTTCCTGTACATCACAGCATACATTTTCTTTTAGATATACATCCATAAACCCCAGATCACTTTCCAAAGGATTTCAAGTCTCAGTTATAGTTTGGATAAGATGTTCCATTTGCATTGTAGCCTACAGGGAATACTTTGCATAACTGCTTTTACCTAGAGAATGCCCTATTCTGTCTTCAGTGGAGTTTAAATTGCAGTTTTTCCCCTCCAGCCCAGAAAGTCAGCTTTAGCATGAGTCTTTCACATGGCAGTGGTTGGATGTGCTTCAGTGGAAGACAGACACCCTTGTTTTCCAACTGCTACAGTTCTCTGTACCGTGCTGAGGATACATAGTGCCTGCTTTCACTTACAAGCTAAGGCACTTGTCCTCCCTGAAAAAGGGTTTAAGTTGCACTATAATTTTTATTACCTCCAGTACGTAGACTATCTACATAGGTCAACCGCTTGTCCGCAGATGGGTACTACGCATTGTAGCTAGATAGACAAGCATGCAGTGTAACAGGAAGAAAAAAACATGTTCTAATTGGATGACTTACGGTTTGTTTCAATGCCATATTCTGCAGCTGTATAGTCCTTGATTGAGATGATGAGAAAAAGCTGATTTACGTGGTCACTTTGTAGTATGGACTGCGATTAATCCTCACGACAAATAACGTTTTATCTGTTTGCAAAGTTGCTCAAGCAAGTGAACAGACACCAGCCTTCAAGATTATACCCACTACCCAACAGTACAATTTTTCTGTATAACACAAGAGGCGGTGCTCAGTGTGATGAGGTCAAAATGAAATTATTTTCCACTTCCGTTTTCGTTACATTTTCACTATTTGAAACTGGATATCAAAATGTTCACCTAGAAATCACCGCTCAAGGTGAGCCATATTGTTTCTGTATCTTTTCCTATCCTTCACTCTCTTCCATCTCCCTTTGTGTAAATATTATCCTCCCATCTGTCTTTGGCAGGAGGAAAATTTATTTTCTCCTCTCACACATGTACTTCGTACCACCGCTTCTAACCTTTTTAAGTGAGAGAAGCTAGCCCTTACCTGAAGGTCCTTTTGACAATACCTATCAATTTGGACCTTCCACCTTCTGTGGAGAAGTTCTCCATATCCTGCAGAGACAAGCAAGCTTCTGTTTCTCCCTCTTTATGCAAGAACAGAGGCACTCCAGCTCTGCTACCTTGCTGCCAGGTGCCATTCTTTTTTCTCTATTATCATGCCACAGAATTCACTGTGGTATTGCAGGGAAAAAAATATGGAAACTAGAGTGTTAGGAAATGGGTTTAATAAATTTGTCACGTTTCAGCAACCCTTGTCTTCCTGAGGGCTTATAGAATTGCTCATTCCACTGACACATAAATGTCATGTTAACCATCATAATATCCTTGTTATCATGCTCACAATGCTTTCTTATCTTCATCTCTGTGGTTGTTAGGCAAGTAATATGACCCTTACATTACAGCTATTTCAACTCTTCCCACCCCTAAAGTATTCAATTGGCTGATCACACTGAAGTTTTCCTTTCAGATTGCAACAACTTAGTCTACACAAACCTATCTACACATGCAGCTTTCTCAGAGGAAAATTCCATTTCCAATGCATTCTTTCTCTATTTTGAAATTTTCTATGGGGTGTCCTGAAATCTTCCTGCTAAAACTCAAGTGGGAAAAAACAACTATACCATTTTTGCTGTTATTCTCACAGAATCAACATCCACACTTTTAACTTTGCCAACAAGTATCGCACGTATAATTGTGTTCCTCCACATGCGTTTGTATCTCTTCGAAAACACTTTACCAGAAGACATATAGCCATTTATACAAATATGATGATACATTACAAAGCCAGGTACTCAGGCAATATGCAACCTTTGCCAGAAGAGCAATATGCATTTGGGAAAAGAATTGCACATTTGTCCCCATATGCAGAGAATACACAGAAATACAATTTTGAAAACAATTTTGTTTTAAAAAATTCAGTGACTGGATGATCCAGCTGGGGAAATGTCTGACCTGAAAAGATTCGCCCAGTAAACATTAAACATAACAAAAGCAGCAAGCAAGTGAAAAACAAAACAAGAACAACAACTAAAAACCACTACAACTCTGAAAAACAAAAACCACACAGAAACAGCTCTACAATCAAGTCAAAGATAGAAAAAATTATTTGATAAGGGTGAAGAGTTTGAGGCAGTATCAAAAATAGGAAAGAGTTCTCTGCAACAATTTAATAAACTTAACATTATTGCTGCTATTTAATATCCTAACATCTTTTTGGGAAATATAAATTATTCACTGTTTGAGTGCCTTGTAATTTGATTCAAATGATGAATTAAAAAAATACTTCAATTGTAAAATATATTTTGTATGCATCTCACGGGAACATTGACCAACTTACTGAAACAGGCTCTCAAGAGATCTGGATGGCTCAGATGACTGCTAATGGATTGGGGCATCCTTCATCATTAAGATCATGAGTTGAATCCAAAACAAGTTGAAAGCAACTGGAAATGGTTTCTCAAAATATCTAGAAATTCGAAAGAGTTGTATTAGACCTCTTCATCATGTCCTCCAACTTTTCTTCAGGAACATTTTTGGAACCTCTGGTTTATACTACAGCAACATAGAAAATGTTTAGACCTTCTTGACAAGTTTTTCAAGGCTGACTGGACTGTTGGACTCCTTGCTTCATTCTTGGCCTCAGTGCTGAACTTTTGCCTGTCTTTCACACATTCACCCCATTCTTTGATCAGTAGGACCTCCTACCAGTCTATCAGGGGATACAAGAGCGACATCAGGAACCGCAAGCTGCCCAGATACACGCTAAGGATCATCACCTTTTCAGAGTTCTTTTACCCTTGCTTAAAAGCACACACCTGCAGCCCAAGCAACCAAAATTGTTTACCTTATTTTTCCCAGTCCCTCCACAATAGCATTGCATTGGCAGAAGCAACAGAGTTGGCCAGACCGTTGCTCCGCAAATTCCTCTGTTGTTAGATCCCAAAGCCACCTTCCTTTGTGTAGGACAGCGCTTACAAGGGCCATAGGCCTCCTATCCCCTGAGCAATTATCTTTGACCGCCAGCTGCATCCTAGCTGCCCTATTCTTCTCATGGCCACTATCATGTCTGCAGGCATCTTTGTAACTTCACTTTGAGTAAAGGACCTCTGACTGTTTCCTACCCAGAAGCGGACAGTGCTGGCAGGAATAGGCCACAAGCAGTTCTAGGTGGCAGAGGCTCTCCTCCAGCTCAGGGTCTGTGTGGGACTGCAGGGCCAATATAGACACGGCCTGGTCAGAGAGGGCCCGGGCCTGTGCTGCCATGGCCTCCGGGCCCATGACCAGGGAACCTCCAGCACCACGGAAGTTTGCTTGATAAAAGTCAACATGCTGCATCTAAGGAATCGTGACAGGTTCTGGATGAAGTGAGAGCCCCTTGTCACTGCAAAAAGCACAAAAGAGGAAAGAGGCTGTCAAAATTCTAGGACTGAATCAACTGGCAGCTCAGGAAGCTTTGTTCACATTCAATAAGCCGTTTTCCTAGCAGTAATTCTGTTGTTCTTGGGAATTATTGGTTTAGTAGGTGGCTGGTAGCCAGGAGGCTTCAGGGCAGTGCCTCAGCTTGCTGCCAGTCCGAACAGTGCAACTTTGAGAAATGAAGTCTAGATCTGCAGCTTCGCCCACTACATGAAATATCTTTGAAACAGAAACCATCTGTGAGTATCTGTGAAATTCTTAGTATAAAAATATCTTCAACCTTGATTGGATTTTTGATGCCCTACTGTAAGATAAATAATAGTGACTTTTTAATAAATGCAAGTCCTCATATAAAAAAGTGTGGATGAACTAACGTCCTTGAAATTTGCACACAACATAAAGAAAAAGGGCGCAAGGCAGGAACAATAGCTTAATAGAAACACTTAGTACATCTGAGAAACTCAGTATCAGGCACATGAACCTCCATCCACAGACCCAAGAAAAGCTGTATTTTTCCCAGAAATGTAACCTTCTTTCACACCTCAAACATTCAGCATGGTACTGATGGCACTGTCAGCTCCTAACAGCAGTCTACCTACCTGCATTGTACACATCAGTGGAAAAGTCTCAAGAACTGAACATTCCCATTTACTTAAATGACGAACTTCTAAATTGTATGAGACCTAACAAAGATGTCTTCCAGTACCTTTAAAACTCCCTGGCTTCCTTATAAAGTTGTGTCTTAGAAATGTAGATACAAATGGCTATTCATAGGAAGGCACACAGCAAGCCTGAGGCAAACTGTCATTGAATAACTGAAATCAGAACCTTTTAGTTAAAGAATGGCTAAAATGGCCAAGAAGAAAAGGTAAGACTTAACTGAATTAGATTACATCACTGTTATAAAATATGCTGAGACAAGCTTAGCTCCTGCATTCATTGGTGTGAGATCCACTGAGATGTCTTGCAGTTTTTGCAGCTTTCAAAATAGCAATATTTAAGAAGACCTCAAGCTTCCAAAGTGAGTCAGACTGAGTTATTTCTCAAACCCTATATCTGGTCACCAGAGAAGAAACAATGAAATATTCATCATCGCTTCACAAGAGGCTGCACCAACAATTGAGATAGAAGCCACAAATTCATCTGGATAGTAGGTACAATCCCTGTATTTGTCTCCTATCAGGAAAGTTTTTTTTTTTTTTCTCCACATAAAGTGCAGAGACTTAAAGAGAAAAATTTTATATATATAAAAACAAAAATACTCCTTTTTAACTCTAAAGTCGGCATGAATTATATTTCTATTCAACTCCACAGTCACCTAGAAGATACAAAGATGAAGCAAAACTTTCAGAGAGATATATATATATACTGAGAATTTTAGGAATGTCATTATAACAATTTCATGTGAAAATTCTATGAAGTGTTTTTAGTACACTTCAGAATAATTGTGTCATTAGGAATAAATAACAGTGGTAAAGTGATGCTAGCAAATTTAACAGTAGGAAGAAAAAGGAACCTCTTTTTTTCTAATTACTGTAACACAGATTATTCTGAAACATGTTTAACACTTAAAATTTCCAGTGAGGCATACCCATTTGGAAAGAATTGCAAGGGTCAAAGCAGAACTTGTTGGCATACAGAAGAAATATTCTGCACCAAGCAAACATATTGTTTGTATTTCTACAGATCTATGAGTCTAATCTCCTAGAATTTCCAAGAAAGTACTGGGCAATTCACAGCAGAGGGGCAGAACCTGTACAATCTTACCACTTAGGAACTTTTTTCCTAAATGAGCATACGTAATATCAGAGACAAGAGTCGTTATGAGTTTTTAGTCACTTGTTTTCGATTTCAAAGAACTGTAGGGTTTGTGCATTGGAAAACGTCTAGGAGTGACTCTTTCTTAGGTACGTTGAGCAGAAGGAAAGGATTAATAAGCTATATGAAACAGTAATAAGTGAATAGGAATAATTTGAACAGAGCAAGATGAAAGCGTAACAGATCATTTTAATGATGCGTAAACTGCTCGAAGAGAGTGGAGATTAAATGTATTGCCTTCACGTGTATAAGGCAGGAAGGGTGAGGTGTACGTAGGATTTTAGAGACGAGCAGAATACTTTCTCTTTGACCACGGTTCTCTTGCCTTGCATCTGTGATCTGCAAAACTCTAAACATTTTACTTTCTCCATTTAGTTAATATGGCTGTAACAGTTCCTAAATGATTAATATCACCTTTGTACAGATACCAATAAATAAGTTGCAACAAACTGGGTATTGAGAATCCTGAAATGTAATTAGCTACATGCACGCTTTTTATCAGCAAATCTCAAACTATACAGTAAACAGAAATGAAGGACAAAGCATGACCATGCAACATCATTACTCAAGAAAAAAATGATACATTTATACCCTCATTACTCACATTTTATAGTTGTGGATGCTGAAATACAGAGAAAGTGGCGGTGCAAGGTCACTCCGGGGAAGCTTGGAACAAAAATCAGACATCTCATTCTCCAGAATAGTGTTCTGCTCACTGCTTTATAAATTGCTTTTCTCCTTAAAAAAAAAAAAAATAAGAAGATAAGGATCACAACAGTAAAGTTACAGAAAAGGCCTTGAGTGACACACAGATAAGTATGGACTTAAGATAAGCTGCATTTCTGCATCTCATTTGCAGCGATACTATTTGTTGACTTCAATAAACCACATGCAGAAATAATATCAGTGCTAACAGAAACACCTAATAATCTTAAAAGCAATATTCTGGTCACTCTGAACTCAGTGATAACGTTTCCATTGTGACTAAAATTTTATTCACAATGCTGTCTTTGAACATTTGTATCTTATAAATTATCTCATCTGAAAGCAAACTGCTGCCAACAAATCTGTCTATTCACTCCAGTGGAGTCTAGAGCTACTTTTGAATAGAGTGGAAAAGGCAGAATATTACATCTCTTCAGCTAGGTCTTTGTGAGGGCTCACTTGCTAATGACTCTCTCTTTTTCAGCATGCCTCAAAGCAAAGCAGTGAAAACATCACGCATTTAATATGCCACTGATACATCAAACAATGTCACTGGAGAAAGACGTATTTACTTCAAACCAAAGTACAATGAAAAGAATATTATTCTGTAGAAGAAATCCTTTTCGAGCTGTGGCATCACCATAATAAGTCACTCTCAGATTCTGCCTCGCCATGAGCTGCTCACTGCGAGAAATGACCAAGAACCCATTCACTAAGGCTGTCCAGACCACTAATACAGCAAAATGCATTAAAAACATCACTCACGCTAATTTTCTCCCAGCCAAAACGTGCTGTGGTACAGCAATTAGTGATTTCTTGTAGGTAGATGCTAAGTTCAACCATCAAAAACGACATGACTCCTGGCAGGTATTGTTCTGACTTAGCAGTCCCCTGAGCAAAGATAAATTCAGCAGGATTTGACGACACCGGTATTTGTGTACACATGTGAGTTTCCCCGTGCCTTGTGTGTAGACAGGGCCAGGCAGGTGATGGGCAGCTTTGGGTATCCCTAACAGGTTGTACTTGCAGATTCAGTTTTGGGATGACCTATCCTTCCTTCCAAACGTTCCTGTCTTCAAGTAAGTAATGATCTACCTGCTAGAGCACCTTTCAACAAAGTGAAATGTTGCAGACAGGAAGGTTTTTAAATCAGCTTGGAAACCTGCAAGCTAGCACATCAGTATACATAAATATTTGTATGTTTAGCAAGCTTCTCTGTTCTGCCATCATTTAACAAAACCGTGCCTAAAAATAGTTTCTAATCCACATGAGTTAGAATTTCTACATCTCTATTAACTTCTACCCTTTGCTGAACTCCCTCTGCGTTTATATTTTTGTCTGCTGATAACGTGTCAAGAAATGAATGCAGTCTCCCACATGTGATCATGAGTCCTTCTTTTAAAGATAAATACCGACCCGATGCGTTACATCCTGCAGATGTTAATAGAACTCAGAACAGTGTTAGTACTTTCTGGAGCCAAATGACACTGCAAGCCTTGCGCCTCTTCCAAAACAAGGATGATTTCTCATTTTGCTGCCCTTAGCCCTGAAAATTGATCAACGCAAAGCCAGGTGCTTGCTTGCAAAGCCAGGTCCTTAACAACATAAGCATCAGAGAATCTGAAACTTTCTAACGCTTTGTCCATGTTATTTCTTTGTCCTTGCAGCTGCTGAGGCTGTTCAGGGAGTGGAGGAGCACAGCTCCATAAACTGAAAAGGAATGTCAGCTTTCAGTCCGAACATTCTGGATTTGTTTCCTTGCTTGCATGTACTGGGAATACTGAATTATATTACAGGTTTATTGGCAGCTGTTTTGCTTTGTATTTACAATGACCTAGATTGCCAGTTTCCAATCTGTCTGCAAAGCAGTTGAAACATAGCTGTACTTTCCCAGAAGATGACTTGGGGATTCGTCTGGCAGGGACAAACAGTACACCATGAGCACATACCTCTTCTCACCCTCCCAGCTCCCACAGAACTAGAGAACAGAATATTGTGAGAATGTGCCTAAAGTAAGAACTAGAAAAAAAAGAGAAATTTATCCGCTTTGCTCTCAAAATTTTGCAAGCGCAGGCAAAGCTGCAAAGACTGAAACACGTTTATATTTTAAAGATGCAGAAAGAGACTTCCAATGTGAGAAAGTCGATGGAATTATAGCTAGTATTGAACTTCCTAGCTTTTCTTTTTCTCAGCCTTTTGGTGCTGATGCATTTCAAATCTGAGAGACAATTTGGATGATTCAGTGCTTGTTTCAGAACAGCTTTTGAAAATGTAAAATATCTACTACTCTTTCTCTTCCTAGCATTCATTTGCAGAAGGAACAAAGAAACCTTTATTGAATAACATGCTATACTACAGAACAGCATTTGCCACCATCTCTGGCTCTGAACCAGGAATTCATAGTATCACCTTACATAAGCATTGTGTTCATTAACAGATTGATAAAGACAATGTCAAACCCAAGAACAAGTCTGACAATACAATTGCAGCATCATTCTATTATTAGCACCACAATCAGTCAAACGCTGGAAGATTTTTAAAGGAATTTTGGGATCAGTATTGTGTCAGCAATTTACTAATGATGGCAATTCATGGTCACTTCAATCACACGTGAAAGTTTTTAGTCTGAAAGTAAAGTATTTGTTCTTGTTCTTATATCCTTATCTCTTGTATTGTCAGCCACTCTAGTCTCAAAATTGTTATTAAGTAAAGAAAAAGCATCACTTTTCCTGTGATCCAAGCCCCACTCCATGAAAGAAATCTGTAAAAGGGAAAGCACAATGGACACCTCTCTAATTCCAATTTGATTGTATTTGAAAAAAGCATAGTAATTAGCCCTGATAAAACAACATTGTCTTATTTGACATGACCGTTCAGAGATGGACATTTTGTACATCTCTGTTTCACCACAACTTTAATTCACCCTTCCGGCAAGTTTGACCAAATATATATCCAGAAAACTAAATCTGGAACTTTTCTATTTTCATCATATAAACATATGAAGTGGGCTCAGCACAGGGTATAGCCCGGCCCCCCATTGACCCCATCTCCTTCCAAACACCCACATGTACAATCTCCTGGTCACCTCTTAGAACTACATACACAGCTAATGAGCCTCGGATTTTCATTTTGAATTGTGGTTGTTGGATAAGGCATTCAAACAGAAATAAAACTGTTTGTTTTCTCTGCACATGAACAGTGATGCTCAGTTGATTAACAATTGCTTTTTCTGGTGTGGATGATTTGTCTGATCACTATCATTCCCAGCAGCAGAAAGAAAATCTTTCCTGACGGATAAAGTTTGTACCCAAGAGGGGGACACAAAGGCTCCTGTGACTATTTTTGTAACTTCAACTGATGACTGGCACAGCCACTAATGAGTGCTCCAGAACCTAATCTTCCCTCGTGAATGCTTTAATATTAGGCTAGTAAATCAGGCTTATTTTTGCTGTATTTTTCCCTGGCACAAAAAAACAGATGAGAATAATGGCTCATTTGGACTCTCACCTAATGACTTTCCCTCCAAGAGGGGCCTACAGCTTTCTGTAGAGAGTTCTCTATCTTGTCAGGTAGAGAACCTGAACAAGGCTATTACGTACCTATAAGACTGCTCAGTCTCTGGTGGAAAGGGGGGAAATGCCCTCAAGAAGGTCGGAAATGAGCTTGTCTCCTGTGCGCTGGCTGACTAACCATCCAGCACCTCATAAGGAAGCTACTGGAATCTTATCTTTCATTATTATTACTGAAAGCTGTTACGGTCTTGTCTTGGAAATCCTATCAGATCAAGACCCATTTGTGAACATGTACATATTCAATTTGTGAACCCTGGGGCAACTCATGATCCTATTTCTATCTTTTCTACCACACCAAAATCAAAGGAGATTGTCACGTCTAGGAAACAAACTTCAGTACCCAGAGGACTCCAAGTGCGGTACCTGAAGCATGAAGGATTTTCAGGCGTGTACATTTAAAGTAATTTGTCTAAAGTCAAGGAGAGAGGAATCATAAACTCAATTTTAAGAAATCAAAGACAGTTGGGATTTATGCATTTGCATTCCGATAGGGATGAAACCATCAAAAATCCAAGCTAAATTTCTAAGAAGATCAAAAGGAATCGGGTCCAAATTATCCCCAGCAGATTTTGGTGTCAGAACGAGATAACTTTTATCAGCAAGCAAAGATGGAAAGAGGCGACAGGAGAAAAGGGAGATGTTATGCAAAGTATAGCCTGTTGCAAAAAACAAAAACAAAAACAACCTTTAAACATTTGCCTTTATATACTGTTTCTATTAGATTCTGCACTTCACATTAAATTTTGAACTCTTGGAAGATTTGTTCTAAATAAATATCATATCAGATCTACATTTCTCAATGTAGAGCTATAGAATGTTGCATAAGAAATGTGAAAATACAGCTTTCCCAGTTTTATGCTGAATGAAGTCTTGAGCTGAAGAGCTACGTTCTCAGCCATAGAATTAAATAAAAACTAAATACAGTTATGTTTGGGGATTTCAGAGTCAAAGTTTCTAATATATCTCTATCTCTACAAATGCTTGAGCTGGGTACATCTTCGACCATAGCTTTTTTTTTTCCTTTGACAGTAAAAGTAACTACGGTCAAGCACAACTTAAGGAAACCTAACATTAAAGAAAAGTGAAACAATCACCACGAGTTGATTTCTAAATTAAAATTACTATTGCTGCACATACAGCACTCAATAGCTCATCCAACTAGACTATGCATACACAGCCATATGATATTCATATATTGGTATTTTCAGATTCAAATACATGGACTTGCAAACTTGGTTTTTTAGGGGCCAGTTGAAAGTATTGTCTTATATTTGTTTAAGGAGCTCAGATTTTTCCGAACAGATCACACTGGCAATTATCCACCAAACTTAACATGCTCATTTTCTAAATGACTTCTTGAAAATAAACTAGCATGATTAAAAGCTAAAATATTATTAACAGATAATAGAATGTGCCAAAAGGGAATCAATACAAATTACAAACAAAAAAGAAAAATAGAATAATATATTTATTCTCATCATAAATCGTCCTTTATTATGACCCTAGACGTTGCAGACATCAATCAACACAGGAAATATTGAAGAAATGCTATGGTGCTCTCTGCTTCAAACTCTTCAAAATCAAGAATTCATCCAGTAAATTACTGGAAAAGGCATCTCCCACTGGAACTTCATCTAGCTTTAAATGAGCACGTGTATATTTTGTGCATGGAAAATCTACAGCAAGCACTCAGGTAACAGCATATATTTTGAGCTGGGTGCTTGTCAGACACTGACTGTTAGAGAAGTTTCTCTGTTTACAGTTGCACGATGTGACAAAGAACATCTGAAGGGAATTTTGTTTTCATGAGGATATGCTGCTTGTTGAAAATGTCCTTGAAACTATCCTAACCTAGGAGAAGAGAATGGCTATTCAGAAATAAGATGACTCAGGAGGAAATATTATCATTCCTATCCTGAGGCAATAAAGTTTACTCAGTAATTTCCACTTTGTCTAACCTCTAAGCTATCTTATAAGTGCCAGAAACATTCTTTCCAGCAACAAGAAGATGATGAAAATTTATGAAGACTTCATTCCTAAACAAAATCAAAAAGAAAAAGAAAAAAGATGATCTTCCCCCTTTTTAAACGGTCTCATAAGAATTAAACCTTTAATTAGTAAGGAACAATTAAGGAAGAAAATCACAAGTCTGCTCATATTTCATGTATTCAGTTTTGACCACAGAAGTGAAATTTTTAAGAGGCCCCCTGTTGTGCCTTTGATGTTTTTGCCAGGGGAGGTATTACAACAATCCAAAGCAAGGTGTGTAGGCTACCAGTGTTTCCAGCAATCAGAGTATAGAATTAGTGGGTGTTAAAAAGAAAACCACAGCCAGAGTGACTGGCATTATTCTCATAAGTCAGATGTCAAGTTTAGACATGGACACTGAAGATACAGAGAATAAGAAAGCCTTTGAAGAGATAGAAAACATACAGAAAAGAGAACAGTATGTGCAGAGCTGGAGACTAAGGAAAGAGAAGAAGGACCACAGAAGAATGAAGAGATTTAAGAGCACCGGGGGAGGAAGTTCTGACCTAGCAGAAGGATAGCACACGCAACACTAGCCCTGATTAACCACCACAATAAAGTTAAACATAATAATCCCATGAGCGATATCCAGACTAATAAATTGGGAGCACTGACGGCCCGAACAGGATTATAAATTTACGACTCCTTTAGCTGAGCATCTGGACCCCATAAGCTCATCTGGCTTCCTCAGTGCATGTGTTCTCGTGACAGATGTCACTTGTACAGCACTCAGGGCTGCAAAAACAAATGGAAAGAATTGTTTTTACCAACCACATACTGCAGGAAGGAACTAGAGGATGAAAGTCTCGATAGAAATCCAGAAAGCCCAACGAAGAGACATTCAGTTCTACGAAGGGAGATGTAGCTCAGAAAGCCGTTATTCTGCGCACCTCAGGTGAACATCAGGGTACAGAAGTTGGCAGCAGATGATCTGTGGCTCATTTCTTGAGGGACGTGGGAGGTGAAACAGGGCTGGGTGATGTATTCTTTTAGTCCCGGAGCAGGTAGGACAAAAACACATGTTCTCACTGTGTTGAAATCTTCCAACACAATCAATAATTTTTGACTTAGACCAAACTTAACAAGTGAGGAGAAAAAAATCCAATTAAATCCAGCTCCTTTAAATGCAGCTATAGCTTGCTGTGAGTATGGACAATTCAGAACAGGACCGTTTCTCCTAACTTTTGGGAGTAGCGTGACAATTGCTGTCATCAGTACTGTCTTGTGAGAAAAACCCTTTCAGCCTACCTGCCTGTAAAATAAGCAATTGTGAGACAGCTTTCAGCTCCAAATAAGTCTTTAGATGATGTCCCCATCTAACCCAGTAAATTGTTCCCGGGCCTAAATTCCAAATTTCAGAGCTTACTATCCTGTATGCATCCATTTTCATACAGATTACCAGAGCAGTATGTTTGACCATACTGCTCTGACTGATCAAATGCTTCTCTTTCAAGTGTACCATTTGCAGGAAAAACACCACCCACTCACTTAGGGCCTAGCAAACGGAGCTCTTTTTCAGGACACCAATATTTTTGCCCTTCTCCTGCAAATTTCTGGAGTCTATCTGAGAGCAACCAGACAGAGATTCTGGCTGTGTTGATCTGCAATACGTGCACGTATTAAAGTTCCAGTCAGGATGTGGTATGCTACTGCTGTGCAGGTCATGCAAGAATCATAAAAGAACCTGAAAACTACTCCCTTATAAGACAGATTCTGAGCTCTCACATCAGCAATTTGTTTTTCAAAGCACCAGTGTGGTCAAACAACACAGCATACTGTCATCTGTCAGCTTGATTGTGGTTTGGGGAAATGGGCTAAGACTTTTCAATGTCTGCTCTGTGGTAATAATTCCTAAAAATAGGTAGGGGCTCCTTTTATTATCAATATGAAATACGCATTTCCTAAACACAGTAAAATAGAGATAGATCTCACAAGAAGTTCTCTCTCTCCAAATGCACAAACTCTTCTAAACTTTTCTAAAGAAAATCCTTAACTCTGGAGGTTAGGATGAAGGAAAAAAAAAAAAGTCATGCCAAAACCAAACATAAAGATCAAAAGATTCGGCGCCAAGAAAACTTAATTTGATGGAAATTGCAGGTCCTTCTTACTGCAACTGAGAAAGGAATTTGAGTGCGGGGTACTGCTTAATGCTCTGTCACGTGGAATATAAGTCAATAAAATCTTAGTTATTCACGAAAATGCCACTGTGAAGTCTCCTTCCATGACTTTGCCACTGCTGTTCTCTATGTAAGACTTGAATTGCTCTACTGGGAGTATTTTGTTTACTTTCCTTATTTGAAAAATTTATTACAATTGATGCAACATCATGTTATGACATCAATATTAATAGTAACACATCAATAATAAGATGACTTTTTATGTTTCACAGCCATGCATGGAAATTTTCAGAAACTGCACCGCATATTATTAGTTAAGTATTCAGTGATGCAGAATCTTTCATAAACACAAAGACCGAGTAAAACAGATAACAATATTTCAAGAACAACATCAGAAAGTACAGAGAAGTCAAAAAGACCAAACCTAATCTTACAAACATAGTCAAAATGGTTTTCCGTGTCATACATGAAAAAGTTGATGGAATCAATAACATAACTGATCCTTAATCAACACATAATAACTGAAGGTTATCTAACAGCAGCCTGCAGCCCTGAGTGCCACCACTAGAAGCTCTTTTAAGGCTCAAGCGGCAGATGAAGACAACACCAATCAAGAGCAAAAACACGTACGTTTTTCCTTTGTTTCTCTGCCTTCTGGAGTCAGTACAGAAAAGTGATCAGTCCTACTTACACCTCCAGGAAAGCTGCACGGCAGACACATCCTCTATTTCCTCCTGGGGCTGAACGAGGCTGACCATATTCCCTCCACCACGTGGCACCAAAATTCAGCGCTAGTTACACTGATGAGAAGCCCTGAGGCCATCCCTGGTGCTGCTATTTTGTGCCTGCTGCGTCAGCAGGGGACTCCAGGCCACGGCGTCACTGTCCTCTTTCTGCCACTCGCTAGAGAGGGAGGTGAGCAATGATTTCATTCCCCCAGGCTTTCTTACTCCACAGAAAACACAAAAGCCTTGCCAGTTCCCTTCTGTGTTTGAGATCAAACCCAGAATAGCGGCCACATTCTCCAACTGAACAAAAAGGAGAATTCCCCATCACGTACGGCATTTCTCTACAGGGACTGGCCTAAAATAACTAAATACAACAAAGCTGTAGAAAGCATTGAATTAGCACATTTAATTTCACTGCAGAGCAACAACTGGAGTCACATCAGCGTACGGATCTCCAACACACTGATGAATCAATGAAACAATTCATTTGAAATACAAGATTTCAGCAAATGTGAGTTGGAATAGTGCAGGAATTTTCCATTTCCGAAATGGAAAAAACTGTTTCAAGAAGGAAATCATTTTTGACCTCCAAAATGTAAACACTTTAACCACTTCTACCCGTTACAAAAATGGCTGCAAATTTGAGTCTCAGAAATACCCCCATCTTCCTGAGCTCACGCGCATTCACACAAATCTCAGAGCAGCTTAACAGAAAGCAGCCCTTAAAGAAGGTGATGGAAAGGGGCTGGTGTCCCTAAAACCACCACTGGGAGGTCCTCCAGCTTGCTTATCCCTGTTGTCCTCAAGGAGATTCTATCAACAGCGCTATGAGAAGATTAAACACATCATTTGTAAGTCCCCGCCAGGATTTGGATCAAGGCTGAGTTACCACTAGATAGTTTTCTGATGTATTAGTGAATAAAGCAGCTGCCCAGCTAAACCATTTTTCCTGCTATCTTGTCTTTTCCTTAGTCATAATTGTTACAGAGAGGTCCCTGCATCTCAGCTGCCTACTTGAAAACTGACAAGTCCAGCCTAAAATTGAATACGGTCCCTGCTGTTGTTTAACAAATTGCAGTTTCATTTTGTGTTTTTCAAGTCTAAAAGGCTTGTGATTGTCATCCAGCATCATTCCACTTTCTCTGTGCCATGAGAATGCTGCATAGACGAGATTTTTCGACAAAATTGAGGCATCCAGTGGAAAGAACAGAAAATGAATCTAACAGATTTTTGAATTCATCCAAATACTAAATTACCATAGACCGACTATTCTTATTATAGGGGTGCTCAGCACTTTTTGCTTAATGAACAAAAAATTCTAAGGCATGTTCCACGTGCGATCTAGTAAGTGTCCTGTGGGAAGGCAAGAATTGCTTACGCTGAAAACTACTTTGAGTATTTTGAAGCGTTTTTAAAACAGGTGAACATACCAAAAGAAGGAAAACAAATGGCACTCAGCCAGATGCCCACCTCTGTGCATTAGTATGCCCACAGAGACCTAGATTATAGACTCCTGGCAACATCAACAGTCAGAATGTTGCGTGTGTCTTGATGAATGTTAGGTCGCTAAAGAAGTAACAGGGACACAACCTAGATAAGGAACTGGTTTAAGATGAAAAAGACAAACTGCTGCTAAAATTAACACAAAAGTTCCTGGCTAAAGGGTGTTAGAAGCTATCAAGTGACATTGGCTTCAGCAAAACAAGACCAAAAACCAGCCAACAAACTGCCAGACTCAATCACTATTGTCTCTGTTCCGCTTGCACTTAATGTCAGACAGATATGAGACACTCACAGAGATAACCCATGAGACGCGCTAATTCAGTGACTGAGTTCACCGAGGAAAGTCAGAAGTGAACACTTGTCAAAAATGTCAAGAAGACATTGAGGAAATAAAGCATTCGGGTCCAGATTTTTAATAAAATCTGGCCTGCAGAGAAACAAAGCAATATTTAATGAGTCACTGCTTACAGCTCTTCCCCAGTTGTTTGAATGTTAGCTCTCCTTCTAAAATATATCAACTTTTGAGCTAGGAGAACAATTTCAGCAGCTCAAATACCGATAGCATTTTAATTGTGAGTAAGCACTGACCCAACAGTGGAAAACACTTGAAAAACAAAGAACATTTGAATAATATCAAAGGTACATTAGTTATGTACATCATACTTACATAGCTAGGAGAGTATCTAATAACTCGGATAATTTCTCCCCCATAATTTCCTGTGCATTTGGTCACAGATAAGGCTTTTAATCTCTCATGCCTCACTGTAAAGCGTTACGTATGAATCCCACCTTTAAAAACTGCTGTGAGGATGAACATGCTGTCGATAACTGAGATATAAGGATGGAGACGACATCAATTTCAGATTAATAAACAACCAGATGAATGAAGCACAAGCAGAATCATCTAGAAAAAGGTATTCCATACAGTCTGTACATTGGAAATATGGTGTAATCAATAAAAGAATCAAAGGGAAAGCAGAAGAGAAGATTCATCCCTTCTCTACGTACTCACCGCTGAAGGTCAGGTAGAAGCAAACCACTCTATATCAGCAAGCAGCAGCCACAAAGGAGGTGAGAAGTTCTATGTTCATACATGCTCTGACATACACCTTTGCCATTAGGAGATTATCATGCTTATAACCTCACCCCACAAACTTCTGGGGACAGTACAGTACTATACAAATATATATTCAGAGGTTTGCATCTGCCACTCATCTTGAGCAATTATTTGCGACTATAAAGCAGCTATTAAAAACAAACAAAAAGCACAATAAAAGAGGCAGCATTTTGCATGCACCTTGCACAGGTACAGACGTGCAAGACTCAGTTTTCAGTGTATGCAATGCTACAAATATAGAGATTTCTGTGACACGGCAACATTTCGTTTTTCATCAAGGATTCACCTCTAAAGTGGAATCCAGATTTGCTCACTGTCTAATTTTAGCTACTCTCCACAGAGTCTTGGCTGAAAATCCCAAGGAAAAGACACTGGAGCTGCAAGGACAGGTTTGGTGGCAGCACCTGTAGGGCTGCATGGATGCAGCACACAGCGAAGGGGAGAGCAGAGGATGCTCAGGGATGAGTGAGAGATGAAGAACTGACACGGGCCAGATGTAAATTCCAAGCTCAGAATTAGAAGCTTAGATGTGGTTTGTGTACAGTATAGATTTAGTAATAGACCCATTGTATCATTCAATTGCTGTATTAGAAACACCACGCACTTCCATCAAAACCAACTAATCCTTACAACCAGGTGAGGCAGAATAAGACAACAAGCTAGAAAGGCTAACATTTGAGTGTCACCATTCATAACTGTCCTATTTAGGCTTCACATAGAAGAACTGCAAGGTCACTTTCAGCAGATCCAGTGAACACTATCATACTGTATCTTGACTTCTAACATAATAGAAAGCCATCTGGTATGGAAACTCAAGCTCAGCAGATGCATTTGGAAAACAGAGCATTCATTTTTATTGTGCACTCAAATTAGATTTGAAGTGTGCTCAAATGCATAACTAAAACAGATTGTCCCTTCTAGCCTTGATGTTGTAGACATCAGTGAGGACTGTATTTGTTGACTGTGCGTTCAGACATTTGGTTTGCTTCCTATCTCTGTCAAAATACTAAATGGGAAACTTCTTTCCTTCTGACAAATCTAACTCCAAATAATCATCTAAACGGTCTCACACGTCATAGCTGTTCACAGTTTCTTGGAAATGTATAGTATTTAAACTTCAAAATTTGTGCTGTGTGAAAATCCATTTATTTATAAAATCATTGCTATTAGAATGTCTTTTTTTTTTTTAGTAGCTACTCCTGGATCTTTTAACCAGCTTCCTGTCACAGCAGAACACGTGTTTGCAGCTCCATTGCAGGTGCATTTTTTGACTAAATGGAAACAGTGACTCCTACTCCTGTTAGCATGACCCAGGTTGCCCTTCGTATGTGGGTCCATGCCACATATAAATTAATGATGCAGCACAGTCCAACTGCAGATGTTTAGAATCTTATCAACATTCACAAATAACTTCTTGATTTTAATGAGCATTTTTCCACCTACGATATACTCAATTAGTGAGAACTTCTCTAAGCTCCACAATTTTGAGAAGCTTCAGGCTGAGAAACTCAAACCAAAGAGGCTGATAGTGCCGGTGTTACTAGAGAAAGGAGCAAGAGCTGACATATACAGTAGAGCAGCATTATACAGATTACTCTGGCATGGAATCATTGAATAGTTACAAAGATGATTTCTGCAGCTGCCTGCTGCAAGCAATTGAATGGTTATACATATGAAGTGTAACTGGAAGTAATTGCTTTGGTTGGGATGCAGAGGTGAGTGCCCATGCAAGGAAAAGTTCTCATTTGCAAGTAGTACAATCTGAAGCAACAGTTCATTAGTCTAATGGTATTAATGAAATTGCACAGTGTTTAAAACATACTTAAAGCAGCCTGCAGAGGTGCAGGCTTACCATGGAGGTTAGTTGAGGCTCATTGGTAACAAAGGACAGTTCACAGTTATCCGTAGCTGCTGCATATATGGTCATGTATACAATTTACCTGCAACACTCAGAGTAAATGACTGGAAGCCACAGATTAAGTGTTCAACAACTCTGCCCACAAAGGCGGGGGGGGAGGGGCTTGGAGCTAGGTGATTGAGATTCCTTCCAACCCAAGCCATTTTATGATTCTACGGTCCTATGACTAGAATAACAGAAATTACACCCAAGATCTAATTGCGCTTTAAGTCGCTGTTATGATTTCAAGCTTGTAACTAACTCATTCCAAAACTCAGGACTTTCTTCCCCAAAGGTTCCTTTAGGGCTAAGTAACCACAATGGCAATGTGGTACAGGAAAGATGCACAGTGCCTTCAACACAACGCACAAATAATCTGTCTATGGTCTTCACGTACTCTTTCAAAAGTAAAGGTGAATCGGCCAGCTGCTGGCAAACTTCTTCTCTATACAGTTATGATTCCAGAACTGATTTCTTCAGAGAGACAAGTACACAGCCTAAACAAGACTGTACACCAACATGGGGTAGTCGATATGTTAGATGTGACAGGTTGTAATAAAGCCACTACCATTTTCTTCGTAAGCATTTACGAGTGCTTGCAGAGTTGCCCAGTTTGACCTGTACAGATACAGCAAAGCGTTCCATACATCTATGCTAGAGCAACGTGTCTGACACTGAACACTGTAATTACAGTACACAATCCAAACTCATAATTTCGGTTTTCTCCCCATTCTCTACCTGAGAAAAATGGGGGTTACAGAAACTTCTCCACACTGAATCTAGCAGCTTAAACAGAGATGTAAGAAAAGAGGGAAAGGACAGAAGGTAACAAGAGTGTGTCTTTTTCACCCTCTGATATCAGCTCTTTGCTCCGGCATATGAGAAGCCTTGCTTCTCCAGAGATCTAAGACAAAGTAGGAGTTCAAATGGAATATCAAGTGATCTTTCCCATTCTCTACCTTAAAGAAGAGCTCAGCGGAAATGGTATGAAGTTGAACAGGCAACACCATCTATCTGAGGAAACTTGGGTCTGAGATCTACAGCTTTATACCCATTAAAAGTATAACAGCGAGGAGAAAATACAGAAAAGGGCAGACTTGAAGCCAAGGTATTAAAAGTGATAAAAGCAAAGAACAACATGTCTCATTCCATCCCTAGGATTCTTTTAAATTTTATATTATTTGAATTCTCAGATCAAGTATCCGGACTATTATGGAGAGACCCATGCGGACAAGGTTTTCAGATAACTACGAAAAAAGCAAAATTCAGCCATACATGAAACACGTTTGGACATGGCAGAAAAAATCCTGATCTCAATACAATAATCATCCATGTCAGATGACGACTTTAGGATGAGTTTGGATTAATTACCAGACACATTCTAGAAATTCCACTACACCTTTGGTAGCTCAGAGGTCTTGCATCTATTATAACTTCTGTTATAAAGGTCAGTAACGTCAAGTTACTCTACTTCTCTAACAGATAAATTGTTCTTGAGGAATCTCCCCATCCCTCCATTTTCCATGATACAGTCATATTATTCAGGTTATAGAATGACTGTATTTGCAAGTCTTTCCCCACTCCTCAAGATAATAAAACATGAGTTTCGGCATTAATGTATTGCTCTCCACGGAACTTGGCACCTCTGAAATGCTGCAATTCATGTAATGGAAGTGCACTCCAGTGAACTTTCTACAATGATAGCATAGTTAGAAAATTTAGGCTTCAATTAAAATGAGAATCAGGCACAGATAAAATACCATTTGTGGTAAAATTGTTGTGTTAAATGTAGGAGTTCAGGCCACTAAACAGAAGATATATAGTTATAATGTTCAGTTCTATCTGTGATGGTCTGATCAGTCTTAAATACCACTTGAAACAAAACAAGCAACCTATCTGGTGCAATATGAAGCTGATACATTAATTAATATATTCTCATTACAATTTTCTTTCTCTTCAACTGAGCACTGGAAGGATCTTTGAGAATTCTGTGAATAACACCCCTTTAGTGCTGACAGCAATGTTACATTTCATTTTCTTATTCCTGTGACTCTCTTAACTTGTTTTCAGGCTTGCAAGTGCCAGCACAGTTTGCTCTGATTAAAAAAGGGAAAGAGTCATCCTCTCAAAGAAACAAGTTTTAATTTCTCAAATTGTACTCTGATTAGTCTTTTAGTGAGAATTTTACTGAAAAGAATTATCTGAGGATTCTGTTTCATGTGTTCTCACATCAAGAAAAATATTTAAATGATAGTTGAAGTCAATCTGAATTCAAAATGTTAAGACAATCAAGAAATGGAACTACTAGGTTGTGGGAAAAAACTGCAATGCCAGCTTTGTACAATTTCCCATTTGCTGAAGTTATGAATATTCAGACTAAGTGCGGAAATAATTTATGGGCTGTTTGGGCACCGTGTGGAGTGTCACTGTCCCTGAGGAGCGCTGGCTGCATTTTGCCTGGAGCCTCACAGCACAGACAGGAGCATACAAATCGTTACGTCTTTCTGAGTCTACACGCATGGGAACAGGATAACCTCAGAAAACTCCATCTCAGACAAAAAAGTTTGTGAAATGAGATGCGTATCTTCACACCGATATACAGCCACACTTGGGAAGTTCTGCATCTAAGAAGCAAGGAATTCTCTGATTCCTGACAGCACTTAACTTGAGAAACGTCATTCGGCACAATTCGCCTCAAGATGATTGGGTTTTTTTGGTGGGAAAGCTGTTTTACCATAGCACACGAGGTCCAACAAGTCCAGCAACGCCCGTTGCCTCCCCAGCTATCACCACTTGTCAGGATCACCAGTTTTTTCAGTCTGCTTCCTTTTCCACTCCCAGAAGCGGCATGAACTCAGGTCGCAAGAACTCATGCAAGTTGAAGAAATGCATCTTTACTTAATCATTAGAAAGGCTGTCCACAGATGTGTCCTTTAAATATCTACCCTATGTTACTGCATTTCCTATTGCATATAGAAAAGGTTATGCCTTACTTTCGGACAGCTATTCACTTGTATTTTCTCTTCAGGCACTTCCCAAAAGTTTTTCAACAAGAAATCACCACTAAGAACAAGGAAACAGTACAAAGCAAGTCACAGTGAGAACTGCCTTTATTTTATTACCTTCATGCCCTTACGTACCCTCAATACAATAAAAAAAAAAGCGTAGTTCACTGCTCCTGCACTACTATGAGATTCTGCCCAGAGACTCTTAAAGAAAGCAAATGATACACTTGGTCAGTAAATCTCCACCTTCCCTTTCTTTACGGTAACATGTTTATGGACTCACATGCTTAACAATGCCCTCTTACATTCCATTGCTGCTCATTAAAATATACTATTTGGTTAAAGGACAATGAGACAGAGTAACGTGTGAGATGTCTTAAAGTACTGGTTGCTGCTTACAGATTATTTCTGGTTGACTGATGCAATTGTGCAGTATCACATCTAATCCAGAGGGTAAAACTGGCATTAAGCCTGTTGTTTAAAGAAATTCAGATTCGGAGATGTGCATAGTAGTTCCTTTAAAGACAGAAGGGTAAATATTATGGAAAAGCAAATTCTTCACTGAAATACTTCTGTGATTATCCCCAACACACTGTACACTATTGTCCCCACTGTACCCTCCAGCTTCACTAAACCTGCTCAGAAAAAGCATTCTCAATGTTGTTACTTTCACAGATCAGCGATTAAAAACAAATTCTATGAAATCAATGTATTAACCCCTGATGTTCCTAATTTTAATAGCTACTAAGGCACTACACAACAGATAGAATCAATTTATTGCACAAAAATAATTTAGAAGATCTGCATTCTACCTGTAACTTCATAGCTTGCAAAGGATGTTCCTTAAACCCCCTGCAAGTCACGAGGCACTGTTATTTGCTTATTGTCTTCTTTGTGGGCCACCTTAAACCCTTAATTAAAACCAAATTAAATTAAACCTACTTCAGGACCAATTATCCTCCATGACATTCTAATTTTCCACTCTTTACTTTTCCCTTCCCTTAAGGCCAGACACAGCAGCCATCTCCACAGCTGGAGACAGCTCTTGCAGAGCTCATCAGCACCATTCTAGGTGCTGGCCGGAGGTATCAGTGGCCACTAGCCAGTTCCTCTTCCCTCAGAGCCTGGTGTGTTCCTCCAGCTCTCACAAGCTAAAAGAAACAGAGAACAATTGCTGAACTCAATGTCCCATACCCAGATCGTTGCACATCACACATGTTGCTGTACAGCAACAGGGCAGCTGTTCTCATCTTCCAGATTCACTTTCCTGGAGTCTACGTAGGTACTCGAAAGTCATGAACAATGAAAAAAAAAACAAAAACGAAGACTTAGGCCCATTGCAACATTGATGTCTATTCAGTTCTCACAGCACCAAACCCCCCACCAGCAGGGCTCCGTGTGGGACAAAGTCCCGTCCAGCTAACACCAAAACAGCCGAAAGACAGCAAGTGCTAACAGCTGCCGAGAACAACCTTGTGATTTTAAAACACGTAATTAAAGCCAGAAGTCATTACCACTCTGACGGCTGCGTGATGATTCATGTTAAACTCATGTATAGCCCAATCTGTTCCCAAGGACCAATTTGGCAGTGGTACGGCCGTGTCAGGGCTGGAGAGGCCTGGGAGGGCCAAAGCCCTGTTCAGAGCAGGGCATGGGGCACAGCTCAGGCACCACAAACACTCTGTCACTGCCAGCCTGCAAAGAAGCAGCTTATAACTATCTTTTTGCTCTCGCTAGTGATAAAATCACATCAAATAATTTTAAAAAGAAAACAACAAAGCAGAGAAGATAACCTCACGGGGACTACTTACACCTACAGGCCTAAGTCACTGCCTACAGGGGCCAGGGATGCAAAACCAGGGCTTTCGCTTCTTGCAATTACGTATACAAATGGGTGAAACTTTTTGCCAATTTAACAGTAAACAACTTTGAGTAATGTCAAGGTATCACACTGCATGCACTTAAACTAACATATGCTTTTATGGTAACTCCTGGGTGTAAGTATATAATCTGTAAGCCTCAAAGTAGCACTAGAAAAGTGCAGTGACTCAGAAATATTGTTCCTAAGCACAATGCTGTCTTAAATGTTGTGGGAGTTTTTGTCCTTTTAATTAGTATGCTGTGCTTAAATGACAAGATAGCAGTTAGACAAAAAGCAGGAACGCTAAGTCACTTCATTTTGGCTGCCTATCTTACTCCTTAGCCACAGAGCCTCCCATTCTGCCAGTTCACCTCATATTTTCATACCTCCAAAGCACTGAGATCAACAAGGCAATAACTGCGTGAAGTGTACATTGGAAACCATAGGACAGAGAACTCGAGCTCTCACACACCACTAGCGCAGTTGGTTGCTAGCCCTACGTTTTTATTTTATGCCTGAACTAGTGATTGCACGTAAGTAGTGATGGTTACAAAATGGAAGTGACTGAAAGTGCCTTGTAGTATGCAGAAACAAAGCACTGGTTTTACTTAAATTATGCAAAGTAACATTCAGTACATATCCGGGTGCATCTCATATCTGAAATTCTGTAGTATTTAACTTGGAAGAGTGTGTAGAAGTTAAAAGTGTTATCTTATTTCCCCTCAGTTATTTTGGGTAACTCAGTGCAGCTGATGGATGAAGTTCTTCCTTCATATCTGAATCAGATACAGCTGAGGGAAGTGTCATGAAACATTTGTTTTTCCTTTTAAAAGAAGTACAGTTGCAAGGTTTGAAAGGGAACAGCTTTCAAAATGCTCATCATAAGATCCTTTCACTCCAGATTCTTCATCATGTTCTCTTTAGAGTACACAGCTTTTCTTCTTGACACAATTTGGTATCAAGCACCCCATCCAGCACCACCAGTTTTTGCAGCCCTCTGCAGGATATGGGTTCAATTAAAACCTAGTCAACATGAGAGAATTAGGAACTTCAATCCCAGTCCACAGCATGCTTTGAGGTGCACATCACAGCCTTCATTTCTCAGTCTAAGGGGTTGAGATGCCCCACGTTCCTTGCTTTTATGAGCTTTCTGCTACTGTCCTTCAGTTGGGTTGGATTTGGAAAGGAGGAGGCTACGAGGTACAACTAGATAAGAAAATCCAATTTAATTTTCAGGCAAATAAAATCGGAATTGTTTAACTTTGTGTACTGAGTGCCTTCCTAAAGTGACAGAAGGAGATAAAACTTCCAGCAACTCTGCCTCAGGTTTTCCTACACCATCAGAGATTTAACTTTACAATAATTGTCTCTTCAAATACAGAAAGTGAATGACAGATTTTAAAACAGACAGACACGCACACAAAGTAATCAACATTTAATTTGGTAGACTGACCACAACAAGAATTCATTTGTCAGGCTTTTTTTTTTTTTCCCTCCCTGAAAGAATTGAAGCCAGCCATACAATAGCAATGCTCCAGATGGCTGTACAAAGTCCTCTGTCTCTTTCAACCAAATGTTGATCATGATCCAAGAAGCAGGAAAGTGCTTCTGATGGACATGCATGTCTTTTCTGCAATGTGACAAATCGTACAAAATAAAAGAAGAAAAGCCACCTCTTTTACAAAGTAGTCTGAGTGGGGGATGCAATTTGGAAGATTAGAAGGGGAAAACAGATACTCAATAAGGCTAGCAATTAGAAATAATTTTTTGCCTTCCCTTGTTAAACCTATTATTTAGATAGAATATTTTCCTACACTTACGACTCCTAACTTAGATGAAAATAGAGATTTTATATTTTTTTAAAAACAAAATTCCCTGTCTACTGCTTTAATATTTTCCTCTTAACTACGAATCAAACTGCTGTTAGCTGCATTTGCTTACTAAGAATGAAGCTAGCAACTAGCAAGAAACTTGATTGCTTTACACGGTGGAATAAAACTTAGTTTTTTTCAACTGTTATCACTGTGCCTGCATTTTCTGAGCTACCACAGGAAAGGGTTTCCCCAAATGACTCTGAACCTCAGCACACTCTGCCTGTAAAGCTTAATTCTTCCTCACCCTTGTCCCAGGGTAAGGTTTCCAAAAGAGGCCACCTTAATTTCAAAAAGGAGCATTGAACAATAGTCATGTACCAAACTTCCGGTGTCATTTGGATAAATTCTTGAAAGCACAGGCGCTATGTTTAAAAAAAAAGAACAGTTCCCACAATTCAGTTGCCTTATTTGTTGAAATCCTTAACTTGCACAAAGATCTCATAGCATCCTTATCAATTACCAATTTTTTCCTCAGCTAGGAAAAAAGAGAAAGGAGCTAACGAAGAAACTATCATCTTCCCTTTGCCTGGTTGCTCAGTAGGTAAATTACTCAGATGCACAAGAGAACCTAGATTCGATTCCTTTTTTTTGCCCAAAGGAGATTCAGCTCTATATCTTGCTTCTTGACAGAATCTTAACCTCTCAGTCCTATGCAACCTTCAAATGAAGCTAATTCTGCTTTAAGAATAGCTGCTAAAGCTAAGCAATTTCACCAGAAATAACGTTCAATAGGTTAAAATAAGAAAGCAAACACAAGCAGAATTTTCCAGCATAACTTTTATGACACCTTTATATAAGCAGTGACACCATATTAAAGTCCTTGTATAAAATATTAAGCACGTTCTTGAAAGCAGACTTCTCTCAACCTCTAAGACTTCATATGTGATATCTGACACTGAATTCACAGCTGCTTCTCTCCAGCTTACGTCAGCATAACTTCAACAGTTTCAACAGAACCAAGCTCGCAGCAAATTTTTACAGCAAGATTCTCTTGACAGCTCCATCAGTATAATAGCAGGTATTTTCTACTCTTGCACAGTGGTAGTTTTCTACTTTTTGAATGGTAGCGTCACGGTTCTACTGGCTGTTTAAGATATATATGCGGGGCGATACAGGATACTCACCAAGTTTGACCAGCAATATACTCCGTAACAGATTTCTGCCTTGGATCGTTTGAGTAATAAATGCTGATATTGACTTGCTTTTCCTCTCTGCTTAAACTGCCCCATACTCATAGTTCATTGGGCTGTGATGAATGGCTCACAAAAAACAAAGTCAGCCATGAAAGCATCAATCCCTCATTCAAACACAAGATCTCCGCTACTTTATCTCTGCGTAGAATAACTTCTAGAAATGAAAACATTCATTCCCGTTGCTACATATGAATATGACAAGTCTTAGTTCTTAAGCACAGTTTTTCATTGCATTTTGTTTATTTTTCAATATGAGAATGTTGCAGAACAGCATTATTTACACTGCAATACGAAAAGCACGCATTATATGTTTGGTCACACTCTGCCAATTTCCAGAGATTTTCAGGAAGATTTTTTCAGAAACTTCAGGGACTTAACAATAAAATGCTGCTTTAGTTTAATGTCAAACAGACATCTCAGTAGGTGTCTTTCAAAACAGTATTTCAAATCAATTTCAGCAATTTCTTTTGTTTACTGAAACCCATTCCCTCCCAGTTGTCTCCTGCAGAAATTCATAACTTGCTCAGCCCAACTGCTTTCCGCAAGTGCACCTCCATTCTTTTCCCTGCTTCTGCACTTTCAATCTAGATAGCAGCAAAGAAAAAAACCAGGTGATCATAGCAGTAATTATCATCAAATAGATCTAAGGAGAGCCCTCGGAACTTTACGTAGGTAAAATGACAACTCCTAAAGGAATTATGTAACGCAGTAATTAATTTAGATGCTAACTCACCATTTGAAAATTATAAGCTATACCATGATTCCATTTCAGATCAAGGACAGAATTTCAGATTATAACTCACTAAAGAAAATCCAGCTCCTCATTAAACATAGAAAGAAAACAACGAGAAAGAGATGCTGACCTAAGCGGTAAGCTGAGCAAGGATTCATCAGTATGAAAGTTTTAGGTCTATACACCACCTGTGGAGCGATAAGTAATGGGATTCAAAAGTGAACCTGAGTATATCTGAATCCTCTAAAACGCCAATTCAGATTTCCCAAAACTATTGAGGTTCATCTAACAACAAATTTAGAATAACGGTAGTTATTTCAAGTAAAAGTAGTTATAGAAATACAAAACGTTGTTAACGCTTCCTGCAGCGACTTATACGCTTCCACAGATCGCACGCGCACAAAGCCAAAAAAGGCTAAAACAAGAATATATGAATGTATGATGTACATTACCGTGATTCAGTCAACATAACGTTGAGAAAGAATGAGGCATTCGGAGATTTGCGTCATGAATTAATGGATTCATCGGACTTTTATAAAGAACTCCTGAAGAACACAGTAACAGTACCAATACCTTGTTTACAACTCCTTACAAGCAGATAGGTTTGTTCTTTGGAAGCAAAGCACGGATGCTATGCAGTTCGAACCCTGGAGTCAGAAAGGTCGTGCTGGCTGTTCAATGGCTCAGCTGAGAGTTCAACTGTATTAGCGCTGCACACAACAGGTTAACCCACATATAAGGTAAAACATCTTGGACAAGTTCAGTTAAGCAGCATAATTATGCTCCAATGTGCCTGATAAAGAAGCAATCCTTGCTGCTAAAGAACTACCCCAAGAGTCTTCCAGCAGTGGCTGGCTACAAGCCGTCACTGTCAAAATGACTTCTCTCTTGGGCGGCTGGCCGTTGGTGGTTCAGCACAGATTCCCCTTTCTTGACAAATGACAACTGCTCACGCTGTGATTTTCTTTCTACTCATTTTCTTTTATAGGTGGCTCTATTCCCAATGCTCTAATGCAATTCAGCTTCATAGCAAGTCTGGTTATATTTCTTCTACAGATTGCAATTACATTTCTAAACTAGTCTTTGTGTTGCTGTGAGAATCAGACAAAAGGAAAAAAAAATTAAAGTTTCAATGAAGAAAATTTCCATAATATGTGGTGGCTGTCACAATCTTGCTGATAGAAATAATTACTCCTCCCAATGTAACTACACTAAACCACCAAGAAATACAGATAAAGACTCATCCATCTGTGCAAAGCTCTCTCCTAAATGCATACGAAAAGGGAGCTAAACGCAGAGATTAGCATACACTGAGATGGGCAATGAGCACCTGTTAAGGCAGCAGGCCCCTGTTACCTTGTGTCCTAAGGTGGGAAGGTATTAACTTCCTCTTTTTATCAGTAGGGAGGAAAGGCTACTTACGATACGCTGTGATTTTGAGTAAGGCTACACTCAGTCTCCCCGTGATCCACTAGATTATACGTGCTAATTCTCCCACATTTGTGACTGAAACTGGAAGTATCCAAAAACAAAAGCACAAGCTGCCACAGCATGAGCTAACGATGTTTTTCTGGGGCAAGAGAAAACCACTCATCTGCAAGGAACAGACATTGCTTACTTATAAAAACCATTGCTTCTGTGGCTGCATTGTTGAACAAAAGAATAATTGAAAGGTCTTCTCCTGTGATTATGTTGTTCTGTTCTTACCTAAACACTAGGACAGTACCATTTATTACTAGGTGCACCTCTTGGATCAGGAGCACTTTAGGAAGTGACTGCCACAACCCAAGCATTTCAGATGGGATGGACGTACCTTGGCACTGCTTAATTTTCTGCTTCAGGTACCTGCAAGCACATTGCAACTGCAGAGCTCAAAACCCAGGGCTCATGAACTTCATGAGCAAAGCTGTATCTAGACAACCAGTTAAGTTACCCACGGTGGCAATCACTGTAAAGTAGGTGTTTCTCTGGGCAGTGAAGGATTGCTATTGTGTGGTCATAAAGATTGCAGCAAGAAATCTTCGCGAAACGTATTAGCAGAGAAAGAGATACTAGGTGTTGATCTGTTCTGTTGCACTCTAAGACCTAACCAAAGAACAACTGCTAAGCTACTCTTTAACAACAGTGCTGCCAAGACAGAGGCTTTATCCAAGACTTGTTGAAAACTTAGCTGGCTACTCCAGAAAGCTATAGGAAAACTGTTAGGGCAACTTCTGTACCATCTTATCTGTGCAAAGTTACCTTCCTTCCCTCCAGTGAAAAATCATAACCTATTAATGCAGCCCAACATCATTTGGAGTGCCAACCATTCCCAGAAGCCACAGAGGTCTCATTCCATGCCTGACCACCCCCGGTGACCATTCCATCCTCCACAGCCACAATGGCAAGGAGACAGTCTTCCAAATACGTTTCAGCAGAAAAGAAAGTTGAACAACAAACTAGATTGCCTAAGGGTGGAATTGCACCTGCAGCCCACAGCAACTTGAGCCCAACAGCGCTATAAACTCTTCATCCAGGAAAAGCATTGCTGAGACACTGCCCTGCAGCAAACTCAATAGCAGGCTAAGCTAATAGCTTCAGGGCTGTTATCCCCAGAGGCCCCGTCTAACTGATTGGAGACTTGCTGATTCAGACTAGAGTCACTTTAGTTTTTTGAATCGCTAATAGGGCCATCAAAACGGCTGGACATAACTCCTTCTTCACTAAGCATCTAATGAGTAATCAGAATTAACTGTGGGAGACTGGATTGTCTAGAGTCACAAGCCCTGTAATCCACGTTAGTACACACCAATCCTTTCCTTCCATTAAAACACTCATGGAAATGAAGTTTAAGAGAACATAGGCAATGAATGACTGTTTAAAAAGCTGCCAAAAGCTAATCTTCCTTAGCAGAGAAGACCCAAAACATCTATGGAGAAAGAAGGACTGCCAGCAAACATTTTAAGCTGTTTCTGCATTAAATAAAGCAAATAAATCCCAAAATATCCATTGTGACTTGAATCATTATATCACCCTTCTTGAAGCTGAATATTCAACTTAAGACGGGGAAATGCAACAGCTGTTATCAAAATACTTGAAATCATTATTATTTGAAAGTAATCTTCACTGTAGTGCTCTTTTCCTTTCAATAGATATCTAGTGCCTCTGTTTTCTTATTTCTTATTCTTCTTGGAATAGGAAGTATCACAATATTTAGGAATACTTCAATTTTAAAAACAAATACAAATTATTTTTCAGTCTTCTGAATTCATCCCTTGTATTTAGAATTAAAAGCTATAAATGAAATCATTAACTCCATAAAGTGACTGTAAGCAGAACTAACAAAATATTACTTGAAACACGCTTCAACTGGAACTACTTATACTAATTACCAGTTTACTTTAGATAAAATTAGTGACCAGAATCACTGACCTTCTGAATTACATCAAATTATCTTTGAGACAGTTTTGAGAAGCCAAAGCCTTCCCTGGCATCAGTCCATCTAACAACAGACCAGGAAGGTGGAAGTGACTTCCCTGACTCTTCGTAACCCTACCTGGCAGATTAAAACTTATCTCCAGCCTTGTTCTCCGAAGTGTGAATTTTCCACTGTTTGTATCTTACTCAGTCCTAGCGCTTACATTTAAAAATTCAAAGGCAGTCATGAGTCTGCAATAAATGAGAAAGTACAAAAGAAAGCGTCTACTCAGCTCTGCATGGAACAAAAGAAGAAAATTGTCTGGCTGGCCTCACCCTGCCTTTTCACAGCAATCAGATTCATCACACGTAGCTTCTCTGAATTATTTTAATCCCATCACTGTCAACACAAGTTCTCCAAAGCGGTCAGGAGATAATGATGGCTTTATTGGGCCTGCTGACCACTCTGTTACATCCTGATGTGTTCTTCCTTTATGGAGCAATTAAAAGACGTTGTGGTGTTGTTTCTGACCATAATATAGCAGCAAGTCACACAGATCTAAACCTCGAAATTGCTCAGGTTGCATTTCAATCCTGTAACTTAGGGGATGCTGCCATCAAGAGTTTTGAAGACATAAATGGCACGCTGACAGCCGTTGTCAGTGAGGACAATGAAAATTGGCAGCTCTAGCCAAGTATGAAGCATGACAAATTGGAGGAAAGCAAAAGGAAGACAGTGTTTCACACAATTCAGAAGTGAGATGACATTTGCTAGGAAACTGATGGGAATTCTTCATGCAGACTACAAGATGTGCTAAATGTTACTTGCATTATAGCAAATCATAAGGTATCAACTGCGAAATCATTTCACTTTAATGAAGACTTCTCTAGGAAAAAAAGCAGAGGCAATTAGACCGCTGAAACTAGAAATATGTTGTGCTTTACGTATCTTTGAAGCATGAAGGAACCTAACAAAATGCAGTTAATAAAAACAAATATCAAATCACTGCAGCTTATCAGATTGACAGCATTTTGAGCTTATGGAACACTCAGCAGGTTTCCCTCCTCTCTTTACACCTACACTAGCAATATGTTTCCAAAAACATGTTATTCTCTAAGATAAGGCCATCTTCAGTATGTTTATCAACTGTTTCTTACCACTAAAGTGGAAGAGTCACTTTTTCCCCCTCTCAAAAAAAGACCCAAATTCACAGCATCAATGCCTACAAAACAGAAGTTGCTTAAACTGTAGCCTACATTTGCTTAATACCAATAGGATTATTTTTTTTTTTACTCATCTGGGGGGGGTCTTTTGCTAAATAGGCTTTGTTTTGTCGGTTGATCACATTTTCCAGCTGTCATAATGTTTTGATTGCTTTAGGATTGGAGTGTTATGATTTTCCATCGCATTGCAAAATAATAAGCATACCATCTTTTTAAGCACTACCTGTCATCCCCAAAAGAATTTTGCAGACTGATGTTAAAGAAGTCTTTTAAAAAGTACTCCAAAATAAAATTAATTTCTTTTAGAAAAGAAAAACCTCTGGAGCAGCTACCTCTTAAAGTACAAAGAATTAACACAACAACTTGTTTAAATACCTTGCCAGCAAACAGAATGCATCTCTGAATTTCAGAATTACATTCTGGAAGTAGAAAATAAACCTTAGCTAGAGCTAAATAGCATCAGTAGCAACACTGTGTTCTTTCAGTAAATCATGAAAAACAGCATTTCTCATTTTCTTAATGGTTTGACTGTTGTGCCAATATCAACTTCTAGAGACGTGATCTAGAGAAGCAGCACAAAGGGCCCACAGCCTCTTCTCTCCCCAGTGAAAGAGGTTCAGTTAAACCTTAGCAGATACCCAGCCTACCACGTGTTTCAGTCTTCAACCCCTCTGTAGGGAGAAGTGACAACTCCAGCACATTAATGAGTGGCACGTTTAATCAGACACCCACTTCTCTTAGCTAAGCAAGGAGCCCTTAACACCTCATCAAAAACCATAACACTTTATTGCAACCTGGAACAACGTACAAAAACTTTTACTAATTTAGACGTCTATTCTTTCCCATCAGGTTTTCATATCATCAATTCCAGGAGATAATGGTACCACAACTTATTAAGAAATCTTTCTTATTTCATAATAAAAATAAAAACATTAAATTGACTCTGGAGCAGCTTTTCATATTACTAGTTTAAACATCACTCTAATTCAGAAAGACAGACCCTGCACAGCACACACAACAAATTGCATCCTGCATTTAGGAGCCAACATAGAGAATCATAGAATCACCAAGGTTGGAAAAGACCTACAAGATCCTCCTGTCCAATCATCCACCCATCACCAATAGTTCTCACTAAACCATGCCCCTCCACACAATGTCTAAACGTTCCTTGAACACTTCCAGGGTCGGTGGCTCCACCACCTCCCAGGACAGCCCATTCCAGCACCTGACCACTCTTTTCCAAAAGTAGTATTTCCTAATGACCAGTTGCTTCCCTGCAACTTGAGACCATTCCATATGGATTTCACAATACAATTTTAAGCATTTGAGTATACATGATATCCCAACGCTCTGCAGAGAAGTTATCACCAAATAAAATTCATCACAAGATGCGCAGAAAACATATAATTCATAAACAGCTAAACTGAGTGGCTGAATTATTCTTCACACGCAAATACTGCTGGTTCCCCAAGAGACTTAAACAGTTGCAAGCTCTACAGTACATGAGAAAAAAACCAACAACAAAGCACATTCTTCAGTAATTTTTGATAAAAGACAGTTAAGAAGAGGTGAAATCCCAAACATTGCTTTCTGTGTCAAAAAGGAATACTTTAATCTTCATAAAAAAATTACAAAAAAAAATACATCCAGTTTCTTAGGCCTTTTAAATAAAAGAGCACAAAGCAAACTTTTTGTTAAGTAGGAAAACAGTACTTACTATGTGTCTAAATGCAGCTCAAGGGACCCAGCTTCTCTTCACACTGCAAGAGAGCACTTGGGGTTTTACTTCACCCTCTTTTATTACCACAATTAGCATCAGCTGCCTGAGCCCAGCTCTGTAATCTGGGGAAGATCTATGTCAGGTGCTTCCATTCTGGATTTAAAGGTAGCAAGTCTCAGCTTCCACGGCAGGTGGTGTAAATCTTTGATTCTTCCCCACTGGGATGAATCCTTCATTGGTAAAGAGGAGCAAAATCCCTTCTGCGTCTCATTAACACCTCCTACTCTCAAGGATAAGATTTGCCATCTTTAACCGATCATTTTACAGGGATTTATATTTCCCTGATTTTTCTCTCTGCTTTATACTCATGAACTCAGAGCAAAAACAATGGGAGCTGAAGAAACTACTCTGACAAATGCTGCAGCTGAAGAAGGAAAATAGGTAAATAGACAGCTGTGAAAGAGCAAGTACAACTTCCTGTGGCTCAAAAGCATAATGTGATTTCAGAGAGGTCAATCTCTTAATCCAAATGCATACCAATGTGTTCTTGAAATAAGCTTTATTTCTTAAAATCAAAACATTTATTAAAGTCATTTAGTGAAAATCCTGGTATTATCAAACATCCTACTCTCCCTTTGATCGTAATAAGACAAAGAAGTTCTCCTCCTTGGTGAGAAAAATGAGGGAATGAGGAGCACCAAGAAAAAAGAAAGCTGCTGAAACCAAAAGAACTAATTAAAAAGTAACACTCCTTGCCATGTAGAATCATTGCTCTCCTTTCATAATGGTTCCTGGAGCTCTGCTGAACTTTGCAGGGTCATACAGAACAGCAAACCATGCATATGTATGGTGGTTCAAAAATAGCACTGCAGTGAAGGTAATTGAATGGAATTAGGGTGTTTTTTGACTTCAGTAACTGAAGTAGGCATAAAGGGAGCCCTCAGACTCCGTACGCTTCCCGCATGGTGGCCTTTGGTTTGCTTCGTGTCTTAGAAATTCTACAGGGAAGACAGCCAAAGTAAAAATGACAGTTGCTCAGCTTTTACATTACAGTTCAGTTGGATTTAAGTCTTGCCCTTTATTTTTGCGGCAGGAAAATAAAAGGGATGACATGCAGGAGAATTTCTATACTGTCATGAGTGTACTTGCAAGCTCGTTTTTATAGTGCTGGACTCAAAGGATGCAATGTTCCTCCCCAGGAACAGAGCACACCGAATTGTGTAATGGCAGGCACTGCTGTTTTAAATTGTTTTAATGTCACTGGATGGAAACATACTGGCTGCAAATCTCACTCTAGGTTTCATCTTGGCAATATCATGCCACGTTGTCAGAGTACACGAATGGGGAGGGAACCACCACCAACAAAGAGCACCTGATGACTTTTAAAGCCAGCTGCAGGTCTGCTGAAATGAGCATCAACAAGTAAAACCATTCAAGTTTAAGCACCCCAAGACCAACTTGTTTTCAACTGGCAAGTTCTTGGAACTTGGTAGCTCTGAAAATAAGACAGTCTTCTGCCATTTTGCATATTATGAAATACACATTAGATGTATTAATTAATTCTGTAGTTGGCAAGTCAAAGCTGCTATTCCCACCAAAGAAGCTCGCATGTTAACAGAGCAAAATACATTGTATATTTGCTTACATTTCTGAATGTCAGCACTCCTCACACAGAATACTGCTGATTAACTCTTAATTGCACACTATAAGAAATGCCACCACTGGATTAAAATTCCCTGAAACTAAGAGGTTACTGAACAGATGTTTCAGCATAGCTCTAACTACGCTGGTTTGGTGACGATGCAAAAAATCAATAGTATTACCATTGAGATACAGAGTATATAGAGATATAGAGACTACAGAGAGGTTTCGCTGTGGCAACATACACAAATTATAAAGAGAATAACAATATGCCATTTTACATATCAGTTCAAGGTCTAAAAGTGTTTGACTCTATTTAAAAATACATACTTTTCCTTAAAAAAAATAATAAGCCCTCAAGATACTTTGTTTTTAACATTTGAAATGTTTATGTACCACTTTAAAAAAAACGGGTAGACAAAAAGCTTTTCTCTGTCTCCTTTATTCATCACAAGCATAAATGCACTTCCTGTTGAGAGCCTTATTCTAGATGAAGGAAAAACCAACAGAACAAGAACTGAATGTAAACTCCAAAGGATAGAACAGCGTGTGCGTGTGCCTTTGATTGGAACACTTACACTGCAAGCTAAATCGTAATAACAAATGGACATTTGAAAACTGAGTTAATGTGAACAGCATGAACTACTCCTGCACGTTGCATATTTGAATTCATCAGGGTACCTAAGTACTGCCAGCACGATTATGAACAAACATCCCCATGAGAATGAATGAACCAACTACAAAGCAGTGAATGTTAAGCGAAACTCCAAAACGGTGCTTCGTACATAACTTTTTGGCATTCCCTGCATTTTCTCCACATTTACTCAGATTTCACCATGGAAGTATTTTCCTTGAGACTTTCCTCCACCCAGGGTGCAAAGATTTTTTTGGCAGCAAAAATCCAAAACTTGCTGTGTATTTGAGAGTCCAGGTCCATGAAGCAGTAGGAATGCTCCCATCGCCAGAAATTTGGCCTTTGGATTTGTAGTCCCTCATCACATTTAACTGTCCGAACCTGCTCAACTTCATAAACTAATATAACTCCAAATTTCTTCCAAGAATCAATTTTGATTCCATGCGTGCTAGCCAATGGCACTACAGCAAAAGTTAAGAAATTAGAAGAAGTTGAATGGAGAGAAAAAAGGCTTCTAGAAGTATTTTCACTAATATTTTTCAACGTTAAGTTCACAGGGATCTTTCAGAAGTCTGAATCTTCATCAAAACCAAATAAGAAAACATTGGCAAGGTATTGTTGAAGTCGTCTCAGCTATTCCAATTAGTTAAGGAACGGAGCCAGCGTTTACATTTAGAAGGTGCCTCAGTCAAGTCTGTGCCTTGCCCCTTTCTACTCCTCAAATTATTAACTAATTCACCCAGTTATGTCCAATTATGTCATCCACGCATTCATTGAGCGTAGAAACCACAGTGCAGTAATTCTAGGTTTGTTAAGGTATGGGCCCGCTTAAGATCATAGGGCACCTTACAGATAATTAGATACAGATAGTCATTTAATTTTTTGAAATGCGCAATAATTCCTATAGGTACTGTATTCATATTTTATTACTCGATTGGTTGTAGAACCCATTATACTATCTTGCTTCTCTGTGAAAGATTATCAACTCAATAGATTTCTCAAAGATATATACTGTATATATATATATATATGTGCACATCTATATACATATATATAGCGTAGATTCGCATATAAACACTCGGTCTTTGATCATCCCAGGAATCAATAGGCCTGCAGACAGAAACACTCCAAGAGAAAATAAGAAAATGAGCAAGAATAACAAAAATATTTTTGCACATCTGCACAGATGCTAACCAGTGCTCATACTATTCCTCAACGCATTTAAATATACAGCTCTTAAGTGTTTTTATTCTTTTTTTTCCAAAGTTAGTTGTTCATCTGAACTCTGGAATTGTGCTCACCGAAGTTCCTGACCAACCGAGAAAGCGTAATTCCATTTTATTCCCTATCCAACAGATTTTATATTCAATTTTCTTTTCTTATTTCAATACCACATAATTGCTTGTGCTTGCATGTGAACAGTTGCTATTTAAATGCTTGTGGAGAGCTCAGTTTCTGGCTCATTTAATTGCCTGAGGCCTTTGGCTAAGAAGATCTAAGGAGTCGTGTATGAGTACATAATTTATTTTATCTGCCCAGAATGAACCCTCCGGTCTCCTTTGTGATAGTGGTGTTGTTTGTCATTGCTCCATAATTCACCAGCGTCATTAATTGTATACATGCACAGTACCCTCCGCGAGGCGTGCGTTCGCATCCCCTTGTCTCTCCTTTTATTAGCTGCATAATGCCGGGCCTCCTGGCATTAGGGATTAGGAAACATGTCTTACTGATGGATTGCTGGGTCCCACCTGTATACGCTCATCCATAGTTCATAATTCTGCCAAATGCGACTTCTGTTGTGCTGTAATTCACCAACCATTCACCGCAGCCCTCCATGACAATTCCTATACTCCCCCACTAACGTTACATCGGCCCATTTGTACAATTCCTTCCTCACAGCAGTGATGCTGTACAAGCACTGACAGCGAGCATCGATTCCAGGGATCGTACTTAAAACGCCCTTCCCACTGAGAACAAGAAGTTTTACAGGGAGAGCTCACAGGTGTTTGGATAGATTTTGTTTCACGTGTTTCGCAAGGAAAGCTAAGCTTCGGTCTGGGTAGCCCGCCTCATTCTCATTCACACCGCTCCAGTTCTTGCAATTATTGCCACAAGAATAATATTTCCAATTCGAAGTTTCAGTACTTTCAGTGAAATATACCACTCTACTCCAAATGCATTAATCATTTCACACTGGGGCTTACAGTTTCTCCACAGAAAAGGAGGCTGTAATCAAGAGGCAAAGATAAAGCAGAGCCAGAAATGAAACAAGGAATACCAGAAAAGGTCAGAGAAGCCCTGCACAAAGCATAAAGAACAGCTTCAGCTTTCTTACCTGACTCTCACCCATGTTCCCCCATCACAAAACTGGAGAAAGAAAGTCACGTCTCTGGTTAGGAGACCTGGATACTGCCAGCAGGTGTTTGCTTTCCCTACAGTAAACTTCAGCATGACTCTACGATGGTGATAAGCCCACCTGGTGCTCCCTGAAGGACTCAAAAACAAAAAAAAAGGGACAGAACAGCCACAATACCACAGCTGTCCATCATTAGCCCACCCCTTGCCTTGTTAAAGCTGATATCAAACCCCATCAGCTCTGAGGGCTTTGCTATATGTCTCTTCCTAAGTTCCCAGGCCGTAATGCAGCACAGCCACAAGAAGAGATACACGAAGGGTTGTCTTGTTGTCATTTCTTAAAATTTAATTTTAACTAGGGATTTTCTATTTTGATTATATGTGTTCAACATGGAAAATTCCATTATCTTCTCAACATGTACTAAATTTAACTGCATCTCCAAAAGATTGAAAGGGGGCATCAGCTAAAGAGCATCTGCTTTTTATCTTTGTCACTGAGTTTGTAATCTGAGACACGTGTTCACATATAAAGCTGTAGGAACCGGGACAAACTCTGTTTTCCCTTAGTGAGGTGAATAGCTCTTTTTCTGTGCTGTGATTGCAATTAACCCTATGTCCTACAGCATCCTGCCCATGGCTGCACAGTCTGGGGTCTGAAAGGTTAACAGATGGGGGTGTGGGAGGAAGACAACCTAAAACTTCATCTCTTTTGGCCTTTCCATGCAGCAGACCACTCAGAACAGCATTTATACGTATGAATTGTTTTTCTGCTAGCTTTATTTCATCCTTTGCCCCTCTGGTTTAGGCAAAAGCAGTGAATAATGTCTTTCACTAATAACAAAACTCAGGTTCCAGCCAGCTGCAGCCTAAGCGCACTGACTTTGCTCCAGCTTGCTCTACAAGGTCCAGAAGTCCTGAAAAGAATTTAGACTACCCATTTATCAGAGAGAAAAAAAACCAACAAGCAAACAACAAGCCAAACCATGAGCAAGCTGAATAGTTTGTTGTCAAAGAGAACTTGAACAAAAAGATTTCGTTCTGAATGGAGGCAGTGCTCTCCTTCGAGGCTTGTTCTCATGACTTTTTTTTTTTTTTTAAGGCAGAATTCACAATGCTCCCATTTTCCGTTTCTTCTCCTACAAAACACTTTACGTTCCCAAAATTGAGCAACTGAAGTAAAAATTAATTAAACATTGGAATGAAGTGAGATTATTGGGCTTTATAAATCCCTTCCTTTGGGACAGAAGCTTCAGTCCAAAAAGATCCAAGGGAAAAAAAGCCTAACTCGACAATGTTTTTCTATTAAGCTACTTATCATAAAATCTTTTCAGAGAGGAAGGAAATTATAACATTAAATGCAACTCTTGGGTATAGTCTAGTAATTTTATGGGAAATACAAGAAGAGCAGTAGCTCAGTCATGTGCAACAGACTTTGCAGTCTCTTCAAAACTATTCAGAGATTCTACAAAGTTAAGAAATTAAGCTGCTTTGGCGCAAAATAAAAAAAAAGTTGTATTAGGTTTATTCATATTTTGTACTCTATTCATGTTAGTACTCTAAGAGACGTCGTCCAGTACAGATTATAGAGCAAAAGCAATGACTTGTCAGCCAGCCTGACCTCCAGCACAGCACCGGCCGCAGGATTTCCCTAAATTAACTCATCATTTAATGCCCATGTAGCAATCTCAATGACAAAAGACACATTTGAGCCCAGGTCCTAGTGCACAATATAAAAAAGGACCTATGCATTCCTGTATGTAAATATACATCGTGGTCAGTGAGCTGCCATCCCAGCTCTACCCAGCTGACCTCAGGAAAGGGAAAGGTCTTCAGGTCTGGAGCCATCACTTTGACCCCAACTGTAGTCCCAACTCAATCTGGAGCTGTACACACATTTTATAAATATGAACACACTCCAGTTTTCACCCATTCCTTTGCGTAGTCCCTAGAAGGAAGCGCGGCACAAAGACCAGATCAGATGTTCCTAACGCACTGAGCTGAAACATGACAGCGCTCTTTTCCTCTAACAAGAATGTTAACGTGATGCCTTAATGATCTTAAGACTGCATTAAGCAGTTTTAAAATCTTCTGGAACTCAGTCTCCATGAATATATTTTCCTGAACTTTCAGAAACCATTATTAATTTTTCGAGAAACATTAATGGTAAGTAAATGAAATTGAAAATATTGGTAGGGAAAAATGTTGGTGCCAGGCCTCTTCCTTTGTAAAAAAGGTACAAATCAAAGTTCAGAAAGGGTTTGCTTATGCATTTCCATAAAACAGCACGGCAAATGCCAACTTTTTTCCTCCATCAGAGGTGTCATAGAGCAGAAAATTTCTGGAATCGCAGTCTGACTCTGAAGATTTCAAACGTCATAACAAACAGAAGCAAGACTTTGACTGCAAAGATATTTAATGGATAAGATCCTAACAGTGCACTAAAACCCATTCTTCTTTCACATATCAAATCAAAATGTCAAGACTTGCCAACAAGATGGTCCAGCTAGAATAACTCTATATTCTCAAAACAGTTCATCTCGTAAGACATGTGCTCTATTTTATCTGTACATTTACAGGTCAGAACTGATCTAAAAAAGGTAATATGACGTGAGATCCTGCAGCCCAATGGCATTCAGACGTCTAAACCACTGGCAACCAGATAAAACAAAAGATAGAAATTAGGGTGCAGGTAGATAGAAAACAATTACAATGAAATACTAGACTGATGCGTATTAATGTTACTATAGCAAATGCAAAATACACAATAAAACAGGAAAACTAGTAATGGAGTGTTTTAATATATGTGATGTTAGGAAGTCAGAGCTCTAAAATTTGGTCCTGAGAACCGCATAGCATCTCTTTGTCCCCCACAGGAAGAAACTGGATTCCTGATCCTCCTCCAAAGTTCCACTCAGCGAGCGCAACACATAGAATAATTAAAAGTAATGGTACTCTGCGTCTCGTACTGATGCAACTGTGAGTTAAAAGCTCCAGCCCTCCTTCCACTTCAGTGGTGGAACCCCTTCTGAATTTTGAGAGAGCAAAACTCAGCCTAGAATGAGTCCAAAGCAGCAAAGCCCATTTAACCTTATCGTCAGCTCCACACCTGCTATGGGATGAGAAGTGGCCAACGGCTGTCCGGTAATAATTAGTTTGCCAAAGCTTCTATGATGAATTGCAGAGATAACAGTTCTCTTTCTCAGATCCATACCAGACAACATTTTAGAAGGAAAAACTCATCTCTCCATTGCTGCCTAATTAACTTGAGGTTCTGCCAGCTCGCTTCTCTGCACCATATACGATCCTGGTTTTTTTTCAGGCTCCACCCATGATACTGAAATGCTGATCAACACCAAACGCCAAAGATCGATCTGTGTTATTTTCAGAAAGAAAAGCAGGGTCATAGAACAGGCAACAGAAAAAGATGAAACTAAATTTGTATCTATAACATCCAGTAAAGCACAATGGCAAGTGCTCAGGCCAGCAAATATTGCAAGGTCTAAAAAATAAAAATGAAATAGGAAATAGCCCCCTAGTTACTAGATTACTTAAGTTTTGTTAACGAGAATAATGATTAATTCTATTCTTCATGTCATTCTGGAAAAGACATAAGTAGTCTGTTATTTCTAAATCTTCATCGTGAAGGGGAGAACTTCACCTTTACAATTAATTAAAATTACAAAATGGAAGCATCAGAACAAACAAACAATTTAGGGCAACATTTTTTAACTGAGATTTAAAAAAACCATACGCCCTCTGATATATATATTCCTCTGATATATTTTCTACAGTGCCCTTCTCATGACTCTTGATTTTAAGTCATCTCCATGCCACTAGCAAATGCCTGGGGGCTTTGTGCATATCACCCAACAACACTGGCTGCAGCTCCTGTCGCTAACTTAGGAAGTCAGTGTAGAGAAGGTTGCAAGAAAGCAACAAGAACAAACCTGAACCAGGAGAGCTGCACTCAGGTCTTTTCTATCTCTACAAATAGGAAAAAAAGTGCACCCTCTATCAGCTGTGATTTCTTGTCTGCATGTTATTACACAGGTATTTCAACCTGTCTCATGTAAATACCCATGGTACAGTCTCCCCTTTTCTTACTGATTTCAGTTCTTGGTATAAAAAGAGTTTGCATCTTCCTCCATCTCAAGATGGGATCTATTCCAAAGCCACTCTATTAATTTCATTAAGATTTGAGTTACAATGCATCAGCTAGGCCTTGCTAGCAATTTCAGAAAACACATAACAGCGTATCTTTTTTACTCCCTGGAGTACACCCAGTATTTTAATCTGGAGTTGTAATTGACTCCACTTTTAACAGAGGTGATAAAGCATTCA
Source organism: Numida meleagris (assembly GCF_002078875.1). Taxonomy (NCBI): domain Eukaryota; kingdom Metazoa; phylum Chordata; class Aves; order Galliformes; family Numididae; genus Numida; species Numida meleagris. The sequence continues at coordinate 3,386,167 of NC_034412.1, forward strand.
GAGTTGCCACGGTGCCACAAGATAAGCAGCCCTGCCAATATACAAGGGCGATAGCACAACCACTGGATGAGAAAATGATTACAGGTACATTAGAATGATCCTTTGCCACATTGATCTGTAATTTTATGTTATCTATTAATCTCTGAACTGTATGCTTTGAATCATATCCAGGTGAATAGTATTCCTGGCAATTATTGCTCAAATTTCCTCTCAAGTTACGGTCAACATAGCAGCAAGCAATACATTTTGTTACTGCAAATATGATGGACAAAATTTGATACTGAGAAAGATAACAGTGTAAGTGGGTGTGCCATCAGGCCTAATATTGTTTCCTGTTGTGTAAGATAAGGAAGAACAGTTTCTATCCTTTTGCAGCAAGCAAGCAGCATGTTTGGTGACAACAAAAAAAAAATCCTTGTAAAAATACAAACTCTACTTCCAGGGCTTAAAGTTGCAGTGTAAGTCAAAAGTGACATTGACTCAGTGAGGCTGTACTGGAATTCAGAGACACTTCCACGAGTCACTCGAAACCAGTGAGTTTTTATAACAATTGGCAAAAGCAATTGCAGTGGGGCAGGAAAGAGAAATGAACAGAATGTTCTCTAATCCTACCTAATCCATAATCGTGTCAGCTTCTGAAATGGGATGTTTCCACTTGCTTCAGCACCTGCTAGACTAGAAACCTGCCCTTTGCATCAGTCATAGAGCATAACTTTGCTAACCTTTATGTTCATCTATTCCATGGATCATTTGAGAAGCACTCAAAAATTAACAGTCACTTCAGCATCCCAGAGAGAACTCACCTCTTCTTAACGATTTGTATTCTGTGAGGCCAAAATTAATTCCTTCAGTGAGAAAAATGACAGGCCACAGGAAGCTGTCATCTAATTGCAATATCTCCTGCTAAATTTCCTATTGAATACCATCCAGGACCATACAAACCAGTATATACAGTGCACCCATTTCCTGGTTGAAACAGTAAGACCTTCCTGGTCACACGTGCTCCAGCTTCCAGCTGTAGGATTTGAAGCTTGGAATGTAGAGTTGAATGAAAGGTACTCATGTTTATACTTATGTGCTTTTATGATCACTCACCACAGTATTTCAGACTTCTGCCAGCAGGCATTTTTTGGCTTATCTTCTGCCCAGGGGGTACATCAAGCTTTATGTATTGGCAACTAAATTGCAAAAAGATGAAGAGACAAGCTTAACTTGCGTCTTTCAAAATCTCTTCTTCTTCTACAATATCAGCTTCCCTCTAACCAATCACAGTCCGACAGATTAGTTCTCATAACTCCCAGAATCAGATGATTCCGTCACCTAAAAAGCAAACGTCACCGACAGATTTGCTGATACGGCATCAGCATTTAGAAATCTGCATCCACTTATGCTCTCTTGCCAACATCAGCACTCAGTGCTGGTTTAAGTTTCAACTGTATGGAAGAGCCCAGTAACATCACATGGCCTCAGACCACCAGCATTTGTGGGTCTCATTATGAGATACTGAACATAGGTGATGAAGATCTTAGAGACAACTATTTTACAAACTTAGAGAAAACAAGCACTTGTGCAATAGATAGCACAAGTGTTCAGCTTAGAGTCTGCAATACACATCTTATTGGATATTAAGAAGTTCCATGGAAGAGGAAGCCCATAAAATGTTACTATCATGAAAAAGTATCAATTGAGTTTATATCAATCAACTACAAGCTCATAGATTTGTGGGAAATGAAGTTTAATTTACATCGGTGCTCCTGTATTTCCTAATTCCAGAACATTCCCAGCTGCTATGGAAAATTAACTAAGGCTTAAATCCTGTGGTTCTTTCTTTAGCACTTGTTGCATGGCAACATTCATTTCTATGAATGAGCTTCTTTTTCCAAATGGCTTTATAATAGTCTTATCCAAAAGATGAGTTTTAAGATAGATATTTGCACATTTTGGTTTAGCTTTGTTGGGTTTTTCACTCATCGGATATGAATTATTCACTGAGCAGAGTCTGCAAATCTCTGGTTGGTTCTAGGAATCAGAGAAATCAATCAGTCAGGGCAGAGGATTTAACTGGCTTCTTGTTGACAGTGATTTCCACAATTGTTCTTAAAGAATATCCACTGAGGCAAGCTTTGCTAATTAAAACTAACTGACCTCACACCTTCTTCCGGTGAAGAATGGGAAAGCCCCTTTTTGCCATCACCTCAAACAAAGATAAACAGTTTCCCTGCTGCATTGCTTCTCAAATTGTCTTTTAGGGTTATTAGTTTTCTTTGAATTTAAATTCTGAACAAGAGGCAGTTTCCAGGAAAATTTGCATGGGGGATCTATATCCCAGTATGGGTGATTTTTTTTCCTTCCAGAGAATTGGAAGATTCTCAATCCCATTCCCCATGGGATGAAACAGCCTGATTAAATTCATACAACAGCAAAGTAAGAATAAAGGAACAGTGATATAGTTAAAACAGTAATCTCAGAGGACAAGTGGTATGCCTCCAGAAGACATTTGCCTCTCTACTGAACGCCCAGAATCTGCTAGTGACCCAGTTCACATGACACCGCTAACAGCTGATGAATTCTCCCATGTTTTCAACATGTGATTTCTATATTCGGTTCATTTTCCTTTTTCACAGGTCCCGTGGGACTCCAGAAATTGAGTTTGTTTGGCCTAAGGGTGTGTACACACTAACACGGTGTAGGTGACTTCTGCCAAAAGTTGGCTCTGCTTTGTGTGCATCAGATAGCAATGGTTTGCTTCAAAAGCCAGAGACTTATATTTAATATTAATATTTGATATTTTTTCACATAACAAGCAATCAATTGACACAAAGAACCAAGCATACTGTTAGAATAGCTCTTCTCCCTTCCCTGCAAATGTTTATTGTGGAGGCTTAAAAGTCTGACTGTAATAAAAAGAGAAACAACCTGCGCCTTATTACAGCACAAGTTCATGTTCCCCGAATGATGAGATTTCTGACTGTGGATTGGTCAAATCTAACAAAAAGCTGAAGGGAAAGCTCACAGAACAAAACCTGTTTCTAGATCAATATGAGCTAAAGTATAAATTTTTGGTAGTGAGCGCAAGTAGTAGTGAAGGATGCTATAAACTTTAGGCACTGTGAAATCTTTAAATTATGATTAGATATCATTCTAAGGTTCCATTTCATTTGCAAGATACAAAATTGATGCAGGAATCACTCAGTTTGGAGGGTTCCACTTAGTATGCAATGGATTATCATTCCAGCAGACCTTTTGAAAAAAAATTAAAAAATCCCACAACATTTTTGATCTACTAATCCTACCTTCCCTAGCAGGGACTATCTAAGAAGAGAAAAAAAGCAGACTTGAGGTCTGATTAAAAGCAGCATGAAACCAAACTCCAGTTCTCATGATGCTCAGATTTATGCTGGGTAAAAGTCAGCAGATGTCATTCTACTGATTTTAGGTGAAGCGCTACATTTAAAGATGACCACGCATTAATGGGGTAGTCGACTCTCCACTCTTCATTTTGCATAGCTTCCATATAAACAAGTTTGGTGCTTGATTTTCAAAGAAGAAAAATGAAGTAATCTGGTAGCTCATAAGGAATTAATTGAAATAACATGGAATCAATTATTAAATATTTAGGCCGAAAGGATACCTCAAAATTCAGATGAAAGGAAACCTTCCTAGAAGAGCACATTAAAGCTTGGAGTTTTAATTGTGGCTTTGCAACAAAAATGCTGAGGAATAACATTAATAGCATCCTGAAAGTTCAGTTCTCTTGCTACAGATTGATTTCAAACCCCAGTTTTTCATGACATCACCCGGGGAAATGCTTAAATTCCACATATTATCAAAAAGTTCCCAGCAACATTTGAGGCGTGTTTAAATTTTACACAAATAATTAGTAAAGAGAGGATTAAGCAATTAAACTTGGGGTTAAAATTAGGAACAACAAAAATAAGGCATTCTAACAGCCATGAAACGAAGGCAATAAATTATATGAAAAACACTGTACTCAAACTCCCTTATCCAATTTTATATTAAAAATATATATCGATTTGGTTCAATATTTTGCAAATTTGTAGTTAAAACAATACCATCATTTTTGTCAGCCAGACTACTCATTATACTCAGAACAGCGAGTACTATTCTTTGTTCTCTTTAGGAGACATCAGTAAGAGGCACAGGACCTTTCCCATGTACTTAGAAGACTTTAACAACTCTGACCATAGTACCCTTAAATTTTAAGCTGTACAATACTTCCCTTACAAAGACCTAAATATGCCCAAAATACATTTCAGACTTCAAGAAAAAATTACATTCCTGCTGCTTGGGAACCCATGACCATCAATACCACAAGTATGATTTCAGACATGAAAAACATACTATTTCAAGGCAAAATAGGTTTCATAAAGCAGTGAAGAAAGGCAGGATGAAATACAGCAACAGAGCAATGAACAAATCATCCGATCTTCACATCTTACTTTTTGATACCAACTTTGCCACCTCATCCTTTATACAATATGCTCAATAATATAAATCTTTTAATACCAAATACCAAGATTTCAGTTTAGTTCACGAACAGTGAAAATGCTCATTGTCTTCCTCAGCCCAGTAAACACCCATAAGGTAATTCTGTACTTCTAAGTGGTGTTCTCCAGAGCATGTCTTTCTGTTCAGTTTTGGCCAGGTGGAAATCAGTTCATACTCCAAGAGCCCTCCACAAAGGTTACCCACAGTGCAATGTGGATGATGGGCAGATTCATTTTAAAATTACTCTCCTGACTGGACTCCGGGTCTCCTACAATTGCACCCACAGTTTTTTCAGTGATAAGAACCTGCTAGAACTCAGAAGATTAGACTAATCTCTCAAAGAGAAAAAAAATAAAATATTAAAAAAAGCAATTTCTTCAAATAAATTGCGAAAATAATAAATTTATTATTCTCCTCTTACGGACAAGTCTTTTTTTCTTTTACTAATGTTAATCTTTTTGCCTCAGTCAAAACAACAGGGATTATTACTTTGCATAATCACTGTTCCCCTGTAAAATAATGTTTCCTTAGTGTCTGAGTGAGCAGAAATTGTTTGCACTAACAAAACTGCTGTATCCAGAGGACAAAGAAACCACTAGTCTCTCTCTTCCAGGGACGTTTCTATTCAAAAAAGATAAATTATACTTCAAAGTGCCATTGTAGCACTGCAGTCTGGTAGTATATGTTCTTAGCAAGCAGCCCATTCCCAAAAGGAGCCAGGCTCAAAATGGAAAATTCTAATGGAAATGGAAATGTCTAATTTTCCAAGATACAGGCTTGCAAACCCAGTGTTCAGCTCAATGGAAGATTTCAAATCAAATTTCAGTTTCATAAGAATATTTGAGGATGTTCAGACAAAACTTTTTCTGATTTCATATAATTCACAGCTATGCTTTTCCGTTAGTTTTTCACATTTCAGGACTACGAAGGCTTTAAAAAAGTGCTGCAGAGGAAGCACGCACAGCCACATAACCTGGTCTCTTTTTGTTTCAGTGAAGCTCTAAACATCCAGGAACCTGCTCTTTTTGCTGGTCTCTGGCATAGAATTGGTTCCAGTACTAAGGAAACCCACCTACATTCATTCAAACAATTTTCACTTTCGTCCTTCCTGACTAGAGTAATCCAAATCCAGTGCAAATGGAAACGGCTGCTGGGAATATCCTGTTTTTCATCTGTCTTTGTATTTCAACCATTTCACCAATTCTGCAATATTGCCGTAGTTTCCAAAGTGACATGGAAACAAGCTCAGAAGTACTCAAGTGGCATCGCGCTCAAAACCAGAGAACGTCGTACTCATATATCATTTATGGCAACATACTGAGAGCAGCTGGGAATGCCACGCTAGCAGTTTGCTTAGGATGAAGCAGTGCAATTGGAGAGGCATGCTCAGGATACATTACCCTCATAGTAATACGTGGAGACAGAGCTATCTGGTATGCAAGTCATTTAGAGCACTGGTAACCAAAAAGATGGATGATCTGGATCATCCTGTGGATAACAACTAGTCCAGTGCTTGTGAAATTCGTAGAAGTGCATGGAACATGCCAAAGCAATTATTTTGTGTCAGTCAGTACAATGAAAGCCAGAAAGGCGTTCATTTGGAGATGATCAGAACCTGTTCTCTTCGTGTTGTATATTGAATGCAGCAGTTACTGATAGTTTACAAAAGCAAAATACAGAACAGCCAATGCACAAGTCCCCTCTGCTCTTCGCTATTCCTAATGCTAAAGAGTCACGGAAATCATGTGCTGATTTCAATATTTTTTCATCCAAAACCACAGAGCCTACTCACACTGGAGACATTCACTTACTGAAGACCTTTCAATCTAGACTTCCCTGAAAACATTCATAGGAAAGTAACACAGAAGCAAACAGATACAAGTTACACAAAGTGGGAGAACAAGAAGATTCCTTTCCTGTACTCGGAGAAAGTCTGCGATAATTTATGCTCCTCATTTCACATGTTTATGTGGCACAAACAGCTCCTGAAAAAGGTACATGAGAAGAGAGCTCCTACCTAAACACGGGAAATATATTCCACGACAAAGGAAAAAGACAGAAGGGATTTGTAATAACAGCAAAAGAATACCAGTTCTAAGAACTTTAAAGTGGAAAGGACAAAACAAAAGTCATGTGAAAGATAAGAGAGAATCAAGATGAGGCAGACTTAGTAGGGACGAAAAGGCAACGACAAGTTATAGGTCCCCGATGGCGTAACAAATCACCAAGCAGGTAGCAACTAACGTTGAGAAATACTTATTCATCTCCATAATGGGAACAACTTCAGGCAAGGACAATAATCACAAAGCAGGGAAGTGCTCCTTAATTAAATGGAAGCAAATCAGAATTGTTCAAGGGAAGGCTTGCCAAGGATGTTTGGCAGGCGGAGATACGCAACACTCTTCTTTGTGCTGAGAACGTTTTTGTACGGTGAGCTCAAAGGAAGGTCGTCAAGGTTCCCAGCTGCACAGGTAACATTTTGGCAATCACTTTAAATCTACGTTATCCACACATATTAAGTTGTTACAAGGATAAAATAAAAAGCAATAGCGTTCTGCAGACAACTGCAAAGCCCTGGGCATCCCCATGCAGCTGCGTGCTGCATCTCTCACTTCGAGGTCATCACATCAGGCTTTCTGCTTGCCCATCTCATCCTGACCTCATCGACTCCCACATACAGCGTGCAGTTGCAAGTACAGATGTCTAAGAAACTTCCTTGTCTCTGTGTATAGTGTAATAATTAAATAATCTTCTAAAACATCAAGATAAAGCTCGTCTCCCTAGAAAGGCAGATTCAAGCCACACCTTGCCCTCACAAGAAAAAGCATCTTTTCAGTATCATTGCAAAGCTTTTCTCCATAGGCTTCTTCCTGCAGACACGTCCTCCTCTAAGCAGGGCTGGGATCCAGCCCGTCAGTGTCCTGGGCGCCACTGCCTTCAGACACACATTCCTGCACATTTCAGGAGCACAGACAGCTGCTGGGCAAAGAAAAGGGGCATTTCTGGAGACAGGCAGCGTCCCAGCTGGGGCACAGATCGCGGGTTTGAATTCAATTGTTCGGAGTTTAAAAACTTTTGTCAGGGTTGTGGATTCTTGCCGCCTACAGACTTCGTTGATTTGACGCTTTTGGGGTTTCTCCATCCTCGCAGTTTGAAAAGGCTTAATCAATTGAAGACACTAGAAACAAAATGAAAAAAAAACCAAGAAAAAACAATTTGCATTCGAAGTGACAACTTATAGGCCAAGTTCCAGCATGACTGAAATTAAAGAGACTGAGTTATGAACTCCTGAATAACTCGATGTACAGCGTAAACCACAATGAATCCTTAATCGCAGCGCCATAAAGATGATTCAGTAAATACGACACTAAAAACATGAGAAATAGAAGAATAGGAGAAATGCTTAAGAAATGGATGGAAGCTATAAGTTAATTTGAAGCAAGCACTGACAACTGTAATGAAACCGCACTGCAAATTTATTATACTCTTTTAATCATAACAGTAGGTCTCGCGCCCACATAAACACAATAAAATACAACAAAACCCGAAGACAAAAGAATTAGTTTAAAGACTTACATGGAAGTTAAGCGATTTATCTTCCTGCAGGAAAATTTCATTTTCTACTTGAAAAAATACAGCTTACCAGAAAAATCCAGCAACAACTGGAAACGGCCCAATTTCCAGAAATGAGTGTTTTACGTTTTCAAGCATACTTCTGTTAATTAAAAAATTAATTGGCCTTGAAAACACCAAAGTGAGTATTGTTTTATTCCCCTCGCAAGCGTATTGATATTTTTAATCAAACCATATTCTCTGCACCGAGAGAACGCTGCAATAATGTTGTTAGCAGCATTTTAAGTACCAGATTTCTTTGTGAAAGCAGCACCTGGGTGCTGGTGGAGACCCTCAGAAGACCTCACCCCCAAAGAGGAGATGTGCACGTACACGAGTAACATCGGGGTCACCATGTACTTTTTCACTGGCCTAAAAAGACCATTTTCCCTATCAATTTTAATCAGTTCATAGCTCCCAAAAGGTCTGAAATTAACTTCGAGCACTCTTTTCTGGATATCTCCATACAGAGTTGGCTCTCTTGGAAAACCAGTAAGTACAGGAGGAATTTTTGGACATCATCTCAGTGTGATTCTTCCCAAACCTTTTTTTTTTTCAATAACCATTTTTTTTCCCTCTTCATCACAGCAGACAGGACATTTTCTCCCTCAGTTCAGACAGAAATGTATCCATCAACCTCATCTCATTCATTCATTTAAATCACTCATGGCTTATGAGAGGTCAGCTGGGTTGGGTCCTTAGGAACCCGTAAGGTAAAGAACTACAAAACCTACAGTCCCTGCTTTCACTCAAACAGCAAATGAGACCCCGCAAATTTTGAACAGCCTGAGATGCATGTCAACTTAGACAAGTTTATTTTTACATATCCATGGCTTCTTTCAGCACTGGGGAAATTCAAACATCTGGTTATCCTGGCCAAGGCTCTCAGCATCCTGCTGCCAAGCTGTGCTCAAGTCAACGGCCCACGGGTTTTCACTGTGCATTCTTCAGCTGGCTGGGAGATAAAAAAAAGCCAAACTACAGGTTACACTTCTCCACTGCTTTGCGCAAGCACTGGTTTCAGTGTATTCCTGTGCTATTATTAGGTTGCCCTGCTTCGCGCTGCAAGTCCTCCCACCGCTCCCAGCAGGACGCCAGTTGCTGGCAAGCTCCGAGAGCCTGAAGGCTGTGCATCTGTTCAGAGACTGACAAGTAGCACAGCGAGTTAAAAAGCCTATAAATTTGCAGCAGGAGGCTTAGCCGAGACAAATAAAACCCCTGCTTTGCTTTGTTTTCAAGCAGCAGGTCATGTTATGCCTCTGCTTGGCTGCAGGGAGCTGCTTCCCATCCGAGCATCGTCCTTCTGAGGAACACGACTGTCAGAGAGGACTTGGGGTGGACAGTTTTCCTCACCCAATCATACATTTTTTGGCTATATCCTACTATTGCCTTGAACGTCTGCTGGCCAAACAAGCACTGTGGGGCTCATGCCAGTGTTTTTCCACCGAATGAATGGGTCTGGCCCATGGGCCAGGGATTCCGGTGGTACCAGCAGACACAAATCAGCTGCTGAAGTCACTGATGCAACAGGCAGGGACCTGGATCTGTTTTACAGCCAAGCCCACACACAGCGAAAGTAAGCCAATTGCAAGAGGGCCAGGAAATTGTATCAGCACAAAATTTTAGTATATTTAGGGAATAGAAACCAGTGTTTAAAATATTCCTTCTCCTATGGCACGAAGTGACGTTAATTTCACATTAAAAAAAAGCTGATGGAAAGGTTCGAAATATAAATGTGTCGTTTCTGGCACCGCTGGCAGCAGCTTGCCATTATGCTCAGATCTACTGCCTTACTTCTCACTAGATGGGAATCAGAAGGTCCTCAGTTTCTTCCCATGCTTTACATATCACATAAAGCCAGACAGATTCCTCAGCATAGCAGTGAGGTCCCAGTTCTGAAGGCAGAAGAGAAATAAGTTATTGAAGGGCCCTTTTCTCAGCCCATGAGTTCTTGCATTTTTCTTCTCCATTCCCCAACCGGTCCCACAGGAGGCAGGAGGTGAGCCAACAGCTGCACGGCGCTGAGATGCCTGCCAGGTTGAAGCACAGCACCTATGAAGAACAACAAGTTTCATTCCACTGAGGAAGCTCAATACATTTTCGCCAGCAGTCTGAATTGTCCTCCATACAATGAATATATTACATTTTGGCTCCTCATAAACAGATGCTACTATTATAGAGCTGTCAGCGTACAATTTAACTAACACTTTTTAAGCTCAAGTCACATTAGCTTCTTTGTCATGAAGAAAATAGGGATTCTATGGATTATAGAGCTCTCAGATTGAGCCTCCTACCTGTGGAAACCATGTGTCCTACAGCTAAAATCAATTTATGAAAAAGAAAATAAAGCACAGCCAGAAACAGTCTCCAAGGACAGAAACCGAACAATTACAAGAATACATCCTTCATATGTCAAAACTGAACCACCCTGTGTCTCATCCGTGTTCATTCTGAATGGTACATGAGGGAAAACAGTGCTTAGAATAATTATCTAATTCTTTGCTATCTTGCCCCTTGCTGCTAAGGTTTTAGGGGTAAGAGAGCAAAGGCTGTGGGCTTTAACACTACATACAGACAATATGCCCAAAATAATGATCTCCAGCAAATTTTTTATTGCAGTTTTAATGATTTTTGTCTGAAAACTTCATGAACACTTTCTTTTCAAAACCATCTCTAAAGATCCTCATTTTAAACCAATCAAAAATAGAAAAAGTCCAACTCAGCACTTCAGAAATGAGCATCCCTCTGAGACGAATGATGGCAATTTGTATTTTTATTTTTTTGTAGAGCTATTATTTCTATCACACGTAGACTGTAATCTCGTCTGTATTAAGGACATGTTTCTGAATTCCTTACTGGCACTGTTTTCTGTTCTGTCTGCTCTGATATTAGCGACACTTGGATGAGAAGTACCCACAATGCTGTTACCACCTGTGTTTAAAGCAGCATCTCATTCTCTTTTGAAAGTCCAAAGATAGAGGTGAGAATATAAGTGGTGGTCATTGCCCTGTGATTAACGGGGTCAAAAATTAATGCCACACAAAAGCAAAGAGTAGGAATTAGCGTATTTGGAATACACCTCCCAACTCAAACTCACGCAAGCTGTCATAACCACACTGACTATTAATGCTAACATTTATGTTCCTTTGTCTCGCGCTTTCACCCTTTGTAGAAAGCAGATTTTCAGATGCTACGTTTCTTGGCCATCATTCTCGGTTTTGGCAACAAACTCAAAGCAAAGCAGTAGCAAACATTAAGAAATGATGTATGCCCAAGTCATTTTTTTCAGACTGACGGACACCAATTATTTGGAGAACTTTAGACTGGGATCTGAGCTAAGCGATGGAAACAAGGGGAAGGGAGGGAAAGGAAACACCTAAGCAACATCTTTCCTCTGCAGTGTCATGCCCATCCCTAAAGGCACAGGAAAATGCAATTGAGAACACAAACATCCAGCTTCTCTGCGTTGCATAACTAACACAGATCCACGCCTTAGCTTTAAACGTTAGCTTAGTCCCATCCAAGCCAAGTCCTCCCACTCTTCAGCAGCCCGCAAGTAACTGATGGACTTCACTCTGTGACTACAGAGAATGGATAAGGCGGCTCTCATGCAAAGCAGCAGAACTCTAGACCCTGCTTCCTAAAAACGTTATTAAAAGTAAAATCTCCATTAGTGCCTAAATGCCTATCCTCTACGATCAAGTCTAAGAAAGTACTGTGAAAAGTTGAATCCTATCCTGATATTCCAAGAAGGATATTCTGTATGTTTAAAAGAGTGGATGTTGCTAGCTTGTAAATACGACTAACGTAGGCTACGAGGTACTCACACCTCTTTCGACTCACAAAGTATCCCTTTCCCACTCACACCATTTGAATCAACAAATGAAAGATAATTACCTGATCTGTGAGGAGATGGAGCAGCTGGGCAAGGATCAAAATCATTACAGGGGCACTTCCCAAACACTTTGTCCACATTCTTACACCACAAATCAATTTGTAGGCTTCAAAGGCAGACAGATAGCTCTGATCATCTAATTGACCGCCTGCATAATAGAGGGTGAAGAATTTCAAATGAGAATTTGTGCAGGCTCGGAGTTGCTCTTCAACTCATAATTCATACTTAGAAAGTTATCCAGTCTGGATAAATCACAGCCAGAAAACACTCGGGAATTTCTGAAAAAAATAAAATAAAATAGAACAAACAGGTATTTCATTCTGCTTATGTTATTTGTAAATGTTTTCTCAGTTCTACATTCTAAGCCTAGCAGCAGGTGTGCCAAAGTCAAAGAAATGACTTCGGGTCAGCGTTGCACTGATACCTACGGCAGATGGGGACAGGGAACTGCTTTGACCGCCAGACCCTCCAGGAGTAGACCATGCGTTAATGTATGCTTACTAATTGATAAGAAAATTGGATAAGTGCCAACGCATCATTATTATTTTTTAAGCTGCCATGCTGCAGTGCGGTGGTGAGGCCTTAACCTCTCAAATGATTTCAGGTCATTTATTTTTCATTTCATCGTTACGCATTCACTTTGTTCCATATCACTGCCATACTAAAAATCCTTCATCATCAACAACATGCAGCATTGGTGCTGCAGGTTTCAGCCAGTCCTTACTATACAGCAACTGTTGATAGCTAATGTGAGAGACGGCGCTTTCTGGAGCATTTTCACAAAGTTAAATATAGGCGTTTATTTGCAGCCTACACCTGCACAACTTAGCAATGCACTCATGCCACCTATTGGCAAATCACATATGACTCACAGCTGAGTTTTCTGATGAGCACGAACTAAATCTTTTGACTATCAAGTAGCGTGTTCATCACTGATAATATTAAAAAATAAAGCTAATGCTCTACTTTTAATTAGAGTAGTTAATTTCTGGGGGGCAACGTACCTAACCTTTGAATGAGTATACCATTGGCTATCAAAAAGATTCACGTAGAAGTAATAAGGTCATAGAAAGCATGCCATCTTTGGTAAGCAACGCTTTGCAGAGAACCTAATGTCAAACTTCTTTTACTCCGTTGTGGAGGGATACGAGACAGTGACAAGCTGTAGAGCTGCCAAGTGTCACAGGAAGAGCAGCACGATGGCTTTCCTTACTTTGAAACTCCTCCACAAATTTAAACAAAAGAAAAAAAAACACAACAGAAAGCCAAAACAACAGGGCTCCAAAACAGCATGAAAACTTCACTCTCTTCCAGTAAAACCAGGAATGCCCACAGTGACTCCACCAGGATTTAGAAAGCATTCTCCCAAGAAAAAATTCCCCATGTTAAAACGTTTCCTCTCAGCAAAACAATGTGGGCACATCATCTATGGGTTGAAACATTGCTTAAATGACATAGAGACTGGTTTGCTTACTTCCAAATATTTACACTTCCTAAAGAGGATAACGATTCATATAAGCATTATAATAAGCTTGTCAAATACAGCAGGGTTCTTCAATCAATACGTCTCAGAATAGTTTCTTGCAAAGTAAAAGGCAGCATCTCGTTAGCTTTGGGAGTTCTGCCATTAAAATGGCAATAAAGAGGACAACAGGAAATATTTACTGTTGTCAGCAGAGCAAGAGATATGCTTTCATTACCTAATGTTAGAAACTGACACCATTTTTCCCTTTTAAAGAACGTGTTTCCAGTCCAAAAGGTTGATATAAGAATGCAATATATTAATCAGCATACCTCTTATGAAAACGTCACAGACCAGGAATATGTCACATATATATACATTTTCATATCTACTGAAAGCTGAAGTGAAGCTGGCTTAAAACCTAGTGCTGTGTGTAGCTGGCTTCACTCTCAGTTCTTTTCATCTTTAATAGAAGCATTTTCTTTTGCATAGGACGGTCACCCATTTAATTATATGGTAGGAAAAAGAAGCAAAGGAAAACTCAGCTGTGGAGATAAATCTCAATAGACATGTAATGAGTTCTCCTGCCAAGAATCGTTTACAAAACTTCCTATTCAACACTAACCATCAGAAATGGGACATCCACAAATCCATCTGTGAATCTGGAGATAAGAAGCTGTTATTCAAGACCCAAAGCATTTTGCTACTGGCCAGCAGCAAATCCACCACTTCAAATTAGCGGTAACAAGATATATGATAGCATTTTGAACTGCAACAATTAGAGTCCCCTAAGCTGGTGAACTCACTGCCTTTGGGTCCTCAGATCTGCCCTCCTTTGTGAGCTTAATATCATTCATTAGGTTCAGAGTGGAGAAAGGCAGAAATGGGGGCACAAACTCAGCCATCCTGATGCTATTATTCAAAAAATACAAAGAGCGTAAGCCCAATAGAGCTATAAAAATACTCAGTGAGATAAGCATGCCAAGGCTCTCCCTCATAGCTGGATTCTTCCCTTTTGTAAGCGATAAGCTAAAACAAGTCAGACCAAAAAGTCTGGAGAATCCAGACTGATAACCACATATTAAAATGTTTACAAGATGAAACCACAGCAGAGAATTCTAATGATGAACGTTGTAGAAAAGAAGCGCTAGCCTTTTTAATTCTTTTTTAAAACCTACTCTCCCAGCTGACAAATGCTTTTCTACAAGGCCACAGCCGCACTGTAGACTGCAGAATGGGTATTCTGTGGTCTTTTCTAGGACTTCCAGACCCCTAGGGCTCAAGGAAAGGAGGAAAGGGAGAAGCCATTGTCTTTCCAGCTGAAGATACTTGGAGAAGACTCTTGAGTTTTGGTGAAAACTTCTGTCAGCCATCTGGTGGGAGAGTAAACCAACCTGAAGTACCTTGCTTCTAGAAAAATGTCAAGCCGACCAAAAAGCAACACTTCAGACTTCAATAAGGAGTGTACTGGCATAAAGGATAACGCCCATCTTTGGATGGCGCCACTTTATTTGGTGTAGAAATGCAAAATTTTACTATTATTTTTCCATAATTCTATCATTACTATTACTCTATTTGTACTGTTTTCCTACAGAGTAAAAAAACCACCAAATATATTACGATCGAAGAAGAGTGGCTTCTGTCAGATGTTTGAAAAAAATCCGTGTTGAAAAAGAACGTGTGCTAAAGCCTTAAGTCTGCATTTACATATTGGCATTAATGTAAGGATCTCAGAGAGCTGCATACCCTTCACCTACGAAACATAAAAGATTGGATGACACTGCAAATATTCCGATGACTCAGATGCAGCATCTACTGCCCCGGGTTTGGTTCCATCTGCCCACACCAGCAGTTATCACAGCTGTTCTGCAAAGAGAAGCCAGGACTTTTCCCTAGATTCTTCCTGCTCTCTGGCCTCCAAAAATCAGTCTCTGGTGACTCTCTCCTTCATTACGTATGCTAATTTCTTTTTGCGTGCGGGAACAGGGCACTCGCCAACTTACACCACTTCCTGCTGCTCTGAACCAACAGAACACCCTTTGTACCAGGTGATTAGCACTGACCATCATAAGAGTTTTGTTGTTTGCCGAGCGCCCTTTGTTTTCGTCTCCAGCCTTCCCAGCACTTTCTACAGGCCTCAGATCAAGAAAGAGTCGAGAGCACCCACCAGAGCGCTTCCCAAGAAGGCCACACACAACGAAGAGTAAACCCAATCCTTGACACTGGGCACAGAGATACACACATAGCCATAAATACATGTTGATGTGGCAAGGGTTCTGGGGAGAAAAGCTGGCATTCCCATTGCTCCGGGATTATGCGCATTCCCCAAGGACAACGAGAGCTGGGCTGGCTGTGGCAGGCTGAGAAGGCCCCTCCGAGCCAGGCCCTGCTGCACACAGGCATTCAAAACCAGCGCTGAAAGCACTTTCTGCGGGCAGTTTTAACAACATGCTGCAGAAACCTGAGTTCACAAAGCTGTGCGTGAAATCTCCCTGCTCTCCTTCTCTTAAGAGCGAGGAAGCACGAGGATGGCTGAGGCAGATCCAATTGCTGACTCTTGACCTGCTGCTATTTATGCAGTGAGGAAGCAAAAGGAAGCATAAACATTAAAAGGACAGTAACAAGAAAATCACTCATCCAGCATGCACATAAAAACGCACAGCTTGAGAGAGCGATTCATTCATCTCGTTCTGACCCTCAGCACAAAATCACAGCAACAGCCCTCAGCCTTCCGCCCAGAGGGCAGCACTGATGTATGTCAGCAGCTGCTGAAGACAACAAAGCAACAGCCCCTACCACTTTTCAAGAAAGCAGCCACTTCCATTGACCCAAATGCTCAGCGTATGTTATGATCTGCCACGCATCTCAGAATCTAAACATTCTGGCACAGCAATGCTCAGAATCACCAAACAAACGTCTCCTTTCCCCACCCACACATCCCTCAAATGCTCTCCTGCTCAGTAATTCAAAAGATAGCTCAGTTCAGTTTCATCTCATATCATCCCATACCTAGAATAAATCCTTCTGAAGCTGAAGTAGAAATCACGAGGGATCACACGTGGCTCTGGAACTTACAGGAAAGCTTACATGCCAGGTAATGTGATGTGGATCGGCAACAACTAAGCCGCAGATACAATTAGATTCTGCTGCCTGATACGCAGGACTGATGGTTACCTTGGAAAAACATTCTATGAAATTTACGAGCACGTACCGCAGGGCTAAACTGAGGAGAAAAAGCTTGCTCCCAGCGCAATGCTTTGTGCGTAATTTAATAAATGGCAGCTCTCTAATGGCAGATACAGGGTGCATCAACCTTCCCAGCAGCACCGAGTTTCACCTTCCACTGGTTTCAGACACAAGCAATATTATAAAACCAACCCAAGCAGGCTCTCAGGAGAACAAGTAGTATTCAAATGTAATCAAGGCGAAATGAAATTGTCTCCGTGGTGTCTATTGGCACATACTCATAACACACCGCTCAAATACACTAACACATACAATAGTTCAGGTCTTTTAGGCAGGTTAAGATGGTCGCTCTACAAGTACAAGAGGGGCTTTAGATTAATATGATTAAAATCAATTTTAACTGCGTTGGGTGACAACGCCAAGCCATTCAGATCGCCATCCTCCAGAGTGGCATTTAAGAGGTACTATCGCTGAGCAAATATATGCCCACTCAGGCAGTGCTACCCACCACACTCCATAAATTAAAATTAATTAAGCCGAAGCACCATCTTTGCGGGGAACAGAATCTGCATCTGTAAATTTAAGATGAATAATTGCGCAATATTTTTTTCAAACACTTCCATTAACCTTTAATTGACTCGTGGCACCTCTCACATTTCTCATACTTTTTAAAGGGAAAACTTAAAATGCATAAGAATGCTTGAAGAAGTAATAGTGAGGGAAGTTGCGTATTTCTGATCAGATGTGACTCAACGCTGGAGAGATATGCAGGGGATTTCCTATTTTCTAGGAATTCAATTTCTCTAAATTCAGTCAGTAGAAGTAAGATCAAATATCACTAATATTCACCAGCCTTAGTATTTTACTGGCAAAAGTACTGACTGCAAGACACTTAAAGGATAATGGCACAATAGAGTAGAAAAAATAGCAGCCTTTAGCTAGATAATTTTGTATGTGGATAGACAGATGAAATGAAATTTCACACCATTAAATGATCTGGAAAGCGACAGGAAAGGTTAAAGTAAAGAAAGCAATGATCTGTTTTCTTGCCAAGAAAAGCGCTGCTTTCAGAAAGAATCAGAGATTAATGTCCAGAAAAGGGGAATAAGGGAACGCCTGAAGGAAAGCAATGGGAGGATCAGTGCGTGGTCAGAAATTCAGCAGCGAGGCCACCTGCCTCAGCTGAACAGGTCCTCCTCCATTTCCAGGTGCATCACAGCATCCTGTGCTGTGCGGCATGGTCAGGTAGACCAGGACACTGTTTGGCTGTGAAACAGTCAGGGGAAGAAAATACTTTGTAAAGCACGGGAATAGATCATAAAGGAGAATGAGAAAAATAGGGAGAAAGATTCAAGTCTTGCATTAATAGCAGCACGAATGTCAATACAAAACAGACTAAAATATAAAACCTTACAAAACGGTAAAAAAGAAATCCAAAGTTTTCCAGCAATTTCTGTGGAAATTATCTGTTTCCTTCATTTGTACAAGAGAAAAAGAGACTGACAGTGGGTGAACAGAGTACAGAGCACGCAGTCTATGGCCCAGGGCAACAGGTTTCCGTGCAGCAGATGACCCCAGCATTCCTCTCGCACTTCAGAGTAACACACAGAGCACAGGATGTACCTAGGGGGCACACAGTTTTCTTTTTATTACCGCCTGTTTAAAGGGAGCAGGTGCTTTTCTTTCCTTCCACCTTCTATTAGGCTATTGAATTTTATGTGATTACTTTATCGCAATTAAAAGGTACATTTCTCACCCCAGTGTAACCTCCATCTCGTTACATCCACTCTTCCAGCAGCCTTTAGTTTAAACACCATCTCATTCACCTTCTCGGGAAGAACAAACAGAGGACTTAGTTCCTTTCCAGCCACGTTCACAGCGCTTACTTTCACCGAACTGCTCTGGTGGCAACAATTTTCTTAGTGGTTGCTGCACGGAGTGTACCTGTTCATCACTTCTTTTCAAATGCCACTTCCTCTCTGCAGTGCTATTTTCAGTTTCTTTTACACTGCAAGCCTTGATATTTATGAATAATGCCTCTAAAAATGCCTCAGGGCAACCAAAAGATTTCCATTAATTATCTCAGTAAGAACTGAAGAAAGAAGAGCAAATATATTATCTGAATGGAACCACGCTATCAAAAAGGCCTTCCCACCACTGCAATTTCAAAAGGTCTTACAAAGAGCCTAACAAAATTAATTTGGGATGGAATTTGAAAGAGGAATAGAGTAGATGGAAAAGCAGAGAATAGCTTCTGTTACTTTGGCATTTATACAACCTTATTCTTTTTTACTCAGGGTCTTTAGACAGACATTTCTTTTCAATTTTCTGAAATAATTTTCTGTTATTTCAGAATGTAAAATTTTAAATAGAAAAATAAGGTCTCGTCCTCATAAGCCATTTCACAGAGCTCTCTTAACATCCTGTGAAATAACTTGCAACAACAATTCTACTAACGGAAAATAAAGAAAAAAAAATCAAAGCCAAACACTGAATCACCCAGTTTGAGTCACCCACTTCCAGAGGCTCTACCTTCTTTTGTATCGCCTGTATGATCATTAGATCTGGTGGAAAAATACAGAGAAGAACTCAGCGATGCTCTGAAAATATTTAAGACTACACGCAAATCCTTCCTTGAACAGCACTGCCATTGTGACCCATGGTGTACAGCAGGGAAACCACGAGGCAAGTCCAATGGGCAACAACTAAATCAATGCCAGAGGATGGCCACCCCTCCTGCTGAGGTCACCAACCATAAAGGTCCGTGCTCAAGTGGAGTAAATATCTTAAAGGCTTAACAGACATGATCCGACATCATAGTCTTTGACAGAGTTAAAGAAAATATAATTCTGTGCGTATTTACTCATCTTCCACGCAACATTTTCCACCCAAGAGTCTTTAAGATCTCTAGTAAGGTTAGCAAAAATGTTATTTCTTCTTAACTTAATACACATTATTTTAATAACTGGGATGATATATTAATTGAATTTTGGGCTCATCGAGGGATTCTATAGCACTCTTTAAACATTTTACGCAGTCGTGTCTGGGATAAAGCATTTCACATTCTCCTGAAAAGAGACTAGAATGTATTTAGTTTGAGAGCGTAAGATCTCATATCATACGAAAAACCATTCCTTTTATCTTCCTAGCATTTCATCATTTTTTTTTTCCACTAATATGATTTAGAAACAAAACAGATTTAAAAGAAAGCAAGTACACATCTTAAAGATTACTTTGATAATGCTAATATGCCCTTTAAAATTGGGTCCAGCTGGGAAATTGAAAAGGTGACAAGTGGAACCAACTTGTATTAGGTTGGCATGATACCAGGCGCTGGCATGGCCTAAATGACAGTTACAGCATCTGGAAAGGGGTTGATAAGGAAATCCTGTTACAGCGCAATGCTAGATTTTTATATTTTTGTTCTTTGCTTTTCCTTCTTAAATTATATGTTACATAATTTCAGCTTTGCTATTTCCTCATTTTTTGGCAAAAAAAAGGTGTTACTTTTTAATTGAAATACTGTTTTGATTAAGTAAATGCTTATAGAATGGCTTCCAGCACTTCTTTTGGGTAGAAAGGAATTCTCATGTAAGCTAATCTGATCACTGGAAGATATTTGGCTGGGCATCCTTCCAGTCAGAAGTTTAAAATTGAAGATAGCCATTTACAAGTATTTTCCTATTGAGGTAAGCTCCTTAAATGGCCTCTGACCTCGATCCCCTCAGTTTCACTGGAAGAATTCTACCATAGCAACTGAGTCTGCAGATGTTTTAAAGAGAAAGCTACCACGACAGAGTTACTGCATGAAAATATCCTTGTGTGCAGGCATCCTTTCAAAGTGCAAAATGGGGAAGTGATGAGCCAAAGACTACAGGAGTGAAGAAAAAGATAAAGAACCAGATTCAGAGTGCTTTGTCAAAGCATTATATTCAGCTTATTCACTTGTACGATTTTCTCAAATACAGTTTTGCCTCGGTCTTTAATTAAGACGTCCTGTGAGTTTACAGCTTTTATGAAGCTGGTGGGGCTGCCACAGCTTAGTCAATAAAGGTGGAGCACTTAACGCAGTCCTCCTGCCAACAACATTTCTGTTTCCGATGAATAAATCCAATCCCTGGCACCCATGACTTTCACAGGCTTTTTATGATTCAGAATTATATCGTGCTGCCAATAAAATGCTTGGGATAGATTACCTGAGAAGAAATTCACAGAATGTATCATTTTTCACCATTCTACATGCTGGCTAGTGACAACAGTAATGATCCAAGACTGCAAGAATGCAAACAGAACAGAAAGTTAAGCCACTGCAACACATCTTAAAGAGCAAATGTCAGAGCATACTTCACCACGACTGAGTTAAGGAGAAGCAAAAAATATATACAGAAAATAACACAAGCTATTACTGAGGCTGCCTTTTCTCAGCAAACAAGGCCTGTGGGTTGCATGTGGGTTCCTACGGAATTTTTGGAACCATTAGCCAATTTCAGTCAAATCTGTCAGATTAAATATATAGGAACGCAATTATCTGCTCATTAAAAGAAAATGATTAAAAAGCATACAAGAGCATTGCATAATGTTGATGTAAAGACACTACATTTTGCATAAAAAGTTCCTGTGTGGTTATATAAAGAATCCACATGCTAGAGTCCCAAATGGAAAAGGCAGCCAGAATTAAGACACCGTTCCAAAGTCAGGTAGCCATTAGATGCAAGCCTACAGGAAGCTAAGCCTCATTAATCCGTGCCTACACAATTCTCTGTGACAGTGGAAAATTCTGACACTGAAATCGAGGCATGCTACACAACAGTTGTCATTTTGGTAGGGTTTTCATCTGCCCAGCTTGGTATCTTCTCAGCTCGCTGAAGAGGCAGAAGCACCTCGGAGAAAGGAGGATCTTCAGCCTCAGCCATCACAGCTCCTCCAATATCCAGGCTTCAAAGAGATCCTCACCTCCTCACAACATAATGACTTTCTCCCAGCTCTGCTCTGGAAAAGCAGTGCCCCTGCTCCTCAGGAGCCTCCTTCAAGTGGACCTTCCTGGCAGTGGCCAGGTATTCACACGAACTGACGGTCTTCTGAGGATTTTGAGGAGCTTGCAAAACACAGGGTAAACGTCAAAGCAAAATTCCAAAGCTACTTTTAAAATAAGTAAATAAAACTGGAATTCCTCTTCTGCAAAAGATTTCACAATTTGAATACTGCAAAATACTTTATTTTTCCTGATTGATTTCCCTCCCCCCGCCCCGTATAATTTGAATTCACGTGTCGGTGAGATGGGGACAAAAATAGGGCTGTGTTGTTAGCTAGATGCCATGCATCACAGGACACCAGCATTTATAAACAAGCAATCAAAAACCTGTCAAAATTGATGGGAAGAACTTCAGAAATTTCAGACTGTGGTTCTGTATTCTGATTCACTGTTGGTTTTGTAATTTCTCTGAGCACCTGCTACAGTCAGATGCATTTTACATTTCAACTGGGTGATACTTCACCCAACTTCGAACCCATTTGTGTCTGTAGCGGATGTCAGGTGCAAATTAAGGGAAGATATTAACCAGAGTCTAAAAGAGGCTGCATGGCTGGTTCAAACTAATTTTCAAGTATAGTTTTATGCAAATGCGCGTCCTAAAGCATCAATTTAGCTAAACAGTTGCACAGCCAGCATTACTCCTGTCACCCCTCTATCATTAATTGATTAATATTCATTTTCCTATGAAGTAGAGAAGGTATTTTACTTAACTACAGAGAATAAATGAATGACTTGCAGAAAATCAGTAATTCTGTGAAAATGCAAAGAACAGAACCCACGTCTCCTGAGTAACTCCTCCTTCCTCACACCATAAGCCAGTTACGAGACCAAGAAGCCACACTCTAAAGTCATCCATCTTCAGAAATAACCTGGGACAACATATTCTTCTACCTGGGAAATCAGTATCCTTTCACTGTTGTCTATCTACTTATTTCATCCCATTTCTCAACTCCAAGAACAAAAGATTTTAGTTAGACATTTTCTAGATCTACACATAGTTTATCTTATATTAAAGTAGATCTCTTAGCTACCTCTTTAGATTTTGAACGTTTAACAGCAATTTCCTTCTCCCTAAAGCAAGACAGCAACTTCCCTATTTTTTCCATGTTTTCTTTTATTTTTTAATTAAGTCCTAAAATTCGCAGTATAAATGTGCATAAGACAGAAAATGAACAACACCGTCAAAGGTTTTCTTGCTGAAGATTCACTGAATATTCTTAGACATCTAGACACAGGCAAGATTCAGAGTTGTTCTGACACTCGGTATCCTACATTCAGAGTTCTTCTCAAGTTTCACACATGACTAATAATTTTTAAAGGGGAAATGCTTTTGACATTTTGTTGCGAGTCAATCTTTTGTTTTTTATCTTCAAACCATTATTTTTAAATGCTGATCCTTTTTATTGCTCAACTACAAATCTTTATCTTCTTCTCTATTCTCAATTCTTTTCCCATAAAACTGAGTAACTATCCCACTCTTAAACACGTTTACTGCAGAAATAAGTTGAACAGATCAAAGTTGTTCAGCCATTAATAAAAGCAAAATTTACTTGAAAAAATTTTTGCTCATAAAATCAAAAATTCTTAGCTTCCTTGAACTTAGAAAGTAGACTGGTAGATTCCCCACACTTAATTTTGTCAAAAATTGTGACAGATCAACAAAAAAAAAAGGAAATTTTACCCATTGGTAAAAAATCTATATATCAAAAAACTAGAGGAAAAGGTTAGATGCAACACAGAAAATAAATTGTAAAACAACAGGTTGAAAACATAAGATGACAAGACAGAATGTTACAAAAATGTTTACCATTTTGAAATCCTTGTTCCTCAAATTAGAATCAAAGGAAAAATAACTGTTCCAGGAATAAACATAACAATTAGGTAGACTAACCATTTGATAAATTATTTTATATATATTGAAGAAAATCAACTCTCAATATATTCTTCCTGAAGATCAATAACACTTAGCTGCGGAGTTCAATCACAACAAAGACGAATAAATTGATTGTGATTATTTCCTCCCCATTCATTTATCAAATCATTTTAAAAGTGACAAAGCAAACATGCAAAGCTGGTAATGAATGTGAAGCTTAATCAGTCCCATAAGCCCGATTAAAGAAAGTCATTCTCAAGTTAATATCAATGGAAATATCATGGAAACATGACTGCTTGTGATATTTTCAATGGAAATACCAAACAAAGAACTATCCAAATATTACTCCTCCTGTAAATATCATAAGGATATTTGCTGCTCAGATCAAAGGTAGGAGGATAAAATGGAAAAAAGGAAGAACAGTGCAGAAAAAAAGAAAGCTAAGTAGGAAAACCTGAGGAGCAGACAGCGGCAGAGAGCTATTTGAGGATACAAATCTACAGAAGCAGAAAAAGTTCTCGGGACCTCCAATCAAACCGTAAAGGATGGATAAGATTTAGAACTACGCAGGAAATAACTGAATAGGAAGCAAGCAGAAGACTGAAAGATTACAGTCAAGGCCGGGAAAATCATATTTCCCAAAGAGAATAATGTATTCCTGGTTCTGGGTTGAAAAAAAAATGAGCAGAATCACTGGGTGAAAGTATCAGACTGGAGTGCGTTATCAATTTCGAAATACATACATCACCTCAAGCCTCATTCAAGTGAGAGCACTCTTAAAATATAATCTGGATAAACAGAAACGTGTATTGCTAATGTGCACTGAGAATAAATGGTAGAGAGAGAAAGTTCTTCAAAAATATTTCTTCTACTGCTTAAAATAGTGTCCTGGAGAACATAGTTATTTCCTACTTTTAATAGGTAACTTTCTTTAGCAGATGACTTGAGAAGTAATCTTGAGTTTATAAACATTTAGCATAGGAATTTTAGTCAAGTTCTAGTGCCATTAGATCTATCACTAACTTTAATAAGATGCGCCTACCCGAACCAGTGGTTGGGCCAACCTACACAATGGTAAGGAGTAAAGCCACCACACAGTAACAACATTCTGTGGGTCTTGGTTATCCAGATTACTCCTATTTCATTTCATGTTCTGCCTTTCAAGGAGCAGAATGATTCTAAAATAGCATATAACAGCACGAGCGGGCAAACCAACTACTTTGACACCTCCTTCAATATCGAGTAGCAGATATAAAAATGTTTCAGTTTTACGTCGACTTTGTCTCATGGAATTTAAGATCAATATTTAACGATCTTGAAGTGATTTGAATAATTCCTTATTTTCCCAACTGTATTCATCCACAAATAACAGTGCAAAACTGTGATTTGAGTTAAAGGCCACATCTGAAGAGTGGCTCTCGTAATACGTTTGACCCTTCAAAATTATATTACCTGTGAACTTAAATCCATTTATAGAGCCATTTGCAAAATTCAATACTAATGCAGGATTTAATTTATACAGATATTCACCGCAAAACCTTAGTGAAGGTATCCCACAGTCTTGTATCTGGTTCAAACTACCAGACATGACGCAAAGTAGGCACGTAAGCTTGTAGGAAACTAAATCCTTAGAAACGCTGTATAACACCTTCTTGTTTCATTCTAAACAATTTTCAAAACACAAAGCACAGTTATCATTTATTAACAAAAACGTTACTGAGAACATCTGACTGACGAGTGCTACTTGTTGATTCCCTGCACGATCTCTCCAAAACTTTAAGGGGGAGGGACCGAGACCTTACAGGATCTCTTCATCCCCCAAAATACCAGATAATGATGCTAACCGTCAGATACACCATAAAATCTTCATTTCCCATTCATATCTGAAAGAGAAATCCATCTGGAAAGGAAGGAAAAATCTTCCTACGTGTCTGTTTATGAGTACTTCACAGACTTGATGGGAAGTGGCAAATGGCAAGTAGTTAAAAACAGTTAAGAATAGCTTCGATAATGAAAGACTAACAGAGCAGGGACTTGGTGAGGTGAGGATTAATTATTTACTTAAATTTCACTTCCAAGAAATTGTTTATTGTGTCTTTTTCAATTGCCATTGTTATGAGAATTAACAACTCCAATCTCAATCAGCAGGCCTACTGCAAAGGATAACTTTAAAATAAATGTTAGAAAAAAGGAAATGTTAGTATTTACGGAGATCCATTCTCTTGCTTTCTATTTTGCCAGAAAGCAGAAGTCTCCAAAATTACCATTAAATAAGTAAACCAAGTGATCAGGCAAGAAACTAAGAGACTGAGAGGGAAGAAGTGTACTGGGATTTGAGACGAGAATGAGAGGTGAGGAGCGTTTACAGCTTTTGAGGAGCGATACACATTTACACGCACACACCTTCCTTACCTGAAGCACACATACGTATAGGCCTCACTTCAAGCACATGCACGTAATAATCCTTACATATGCCACCAACTCAAACAAGTACATACATACCTCAACATTTTTGCGTACTTTTTTCAGCATATATATTAATTTCCCTGACAGCTTTTTCTTGTCTATGTAAATATATTGCAACACTTCTCTCGGTATGTCCTCTGAGTAAATCATCCCAGAAGCCAAAGCATATTAACAAGAGACTGTACAGCCCAAACGTTTGTTGACTTTCTCAGTCCATCCTACAGATGATAAAATTAGCAACGGACATCTTTAGATGCATATTTAAAAATTGCAGTTTTCAGCTTCTGTGCAGAAACAAGAAAAATATGAAGAACAGTAGTTTTTTTTTTTTACATGAACTCTTTAGAGATTATTTCTGTATTTTTTTCCACTACAACCATGGTAAATACATTAAAATAATCTAAACTAAAAACATATCATTATGAGAAGAAACTCTACACAGAAGAAAATATTATTTGTATTCAACCATTGTAAAATAAATACTTTGCTGATTATGTAGCAAGGATTAATGGAACATAACTGTACGCCAACAGTAAAGGACAACTTGAGCCATTTCAAAACTATCCTGTTCATTGAATGAACTGTAAATGGTCCAGGAGAAGCCATTCCAAACACCACTGAGAAAGAAGGAAGCTTTAGATACTACATTGAGCACTCAATTACTGAACAACTGTTTATAATGATGAAAGATGCAGAATAAGAAAGCATAGAGGAGCAGCAAAGCACACTCCCACCAGCAGAAATGAGTAGAGCTAAGTCTCCAGGCTTAAGTCTGCAATTCCAGCAAAGAATTATTCCTCCCAGTTGCTAACACAGGTATAAAGCTAAAGAAGCATTGCGCCTGTCATCCTCGCATCTTGACAAAGTTAAATGCAAAGTTAACGATGCACAAAACCTAAATACAAACAAGATCAGATCTTATCCGCATTTCCAACCTCTCTCACACACAGAAAGCAGATGAAGCCTTCCTGCTCTTCAAGTGTATTCAGGTACGTAATATCTTTGAAAAGATTTCATTTATCACTCTGAATAAAAACAAATGTATTTGAATGACAGTCTTTGCTTTTTTGTTTGTACATCTGCCTGCCCAAACTTGAGAAAATAAACCAGGTAGAAAACAACTCAGGGAACCAGTCATCTTAAAAACTGCTATGGCATAAGTTTTTTTTATGATCCTCTTGTTATGAGATTCCATTTAAGACAGAGCACATGCCATTTTCAAGCACATACTTTACTAGTTCAGTAAACATTCCTATACTTTTTTATAAAAGAGTACGTGCTTTCGGAATACATACATGAAAGCAGTAGTTGCTGCACCATATACCTTGGTAACAGGTTCATTCATAACCCACTGACTGAATTGTCCATCTCATTGATTCAGCCAAACTTTCTAATAAGATACCTGTTCTCCAGATTAAACTATGAAGTCTAACAATTTAATTCACTTTATTTGGCATATTTTATCGATGCCTCTCTCTAACTCAAACCACAGTAACGCAGCACACAATTAGCATCTTGTAGTGCATGTTCAACAGCTATTTTCACAGTAAGGAGAGGTCTAATGACACCCTCTAAGGGAGCCCAGGCAACCACTGATTTCTTCAGTTCAGCATAGGTTGATCGGCACACAAATCCTTCCAGAATGGCTTTGGCAGTCACACCACATATCACACTCGCATAATGTACCAGGCTTTGTTCCTCATTACTACCTGTGAAACTCAGCAAAAGCTCAAGCCCTTGTTTCAACCAAGCTTCACCTCGCTTGTGG
Organism: Numida meleagris; assembly: GCF_002078875.1. Classification (NCBI taxonomy): domain Eukaryota; kingdom Metazoa; phylum Chordata; class Aves; order Galliformes; family Numididae; genus Numida; species Numida meleagris. The sequence continues at coordinate 3,413,970 of NC_034412.1, forward strand.
CTTTTTCCACGTCATACCCCAAATTTGTTCCGCTGATACCTCGAGCAGTTCTTTCTGCTCTCGTGCACGTCTCAACATCCCAAATTCACGTCACGTTTCTTCAGGCGTCTTAAGTAACTTGGCTTTCCTTTGAATTTAATGATTTAGCACTATTGAACTCATCAGACTTCTCTTAGCAAGCATTTTGCTCGCAGTAAGCACCTCAGGTCAAACTCAACCCTTGGGGAAACGCTTTGGAATACCACCTTCATCCAGTTTGCTTTCTCTCTCCTTGCAGATCAACTCGCTTGTTCAGAGTGCTTTAATCCCTGCAGACAAACTCCGCGTGAATTTGGAAACTGGTAGATTCTAGGGTCCCCTCTTCTATACCCTGCCATAATATTCAATCAAAGCACAACTTTATTGAAGCTCCTCTCGCACAGGGACAAAGGCAGCAGAGCTGACAAGTAATACGTTAGATAACTAGCAAGAGCTACCTTTGGATACCCATTGCCTGAACAATAAACCAGAAGCGGGAGGCATCTCACCATGCCAACAGTACTTACACCAGTACAAGTTGGGCCCAGCTTGCACACTAATGAATATTAAGTCAACCAATTAATAGATAAAAAGCAAAAAAAAAATATCTCGATTCTGATGCAAATCACACTCCACACATAAGCAGTGGACAGGACTGAAGCCTAAATTCCATTTCTGTTTTTCACAGCATAGAAGAATTAGGAAATAGCTGTTCCGGTGCCCACACTAACAGACAACCATGAGAAATGTTATTTACTTAAGACATTTTGTATTTACTTTAGCTCCTGCTTAATATCAGTCTGATACCAAGTAGCTGCCCTCATGATAATCACTGAGGTTTGCTGCAAATAACACCTGCTGTAAGCAGAAGAAAATAATAGCTACTTTGGTTGTCTCTATCACTGCTCATAAGGGAAAACACTTCAGTGATGTCAGTCGGAGATGTGAGCAGTTACCTCCCCTCTCCTCCCACTAATTTTGCAGTGGAAAGAAAGAAGTTAAATTGGTGGGGGTACTCCCATCGGGGAGGGAAGCGCTGTCACTGTGATCCCAAAGCAATTCCTTGATGCTGGGCATTGTGCAGAGCTCCAGAAGTACTGAAGCAGGAACTAGAGCCTCAATTATAGTCCCAAGACGCTGCCTCTTCCCTCTACCCCTCCTTACCAGTATTTGCAGAAGTTCAGCTAAAATAGAAGCACAATTTGAGCCTCAATTAAGAGGGAGAAAAATACAAGTCTTGAAAAATCATCCTTCAAACCCAGTCATTCCAAGAAACAAAATAAAATTTTAGTAAATATTGCAGTAAATACTATCAAATTTACTTTTCGAGTTTTTTTTTTTTTTCCAGTGGCAACTCAGTAAAAGAAACCACTAGCAGTAGAGAAGCAGCCCAGTATTTTTCTGCTAAAGAAAGCTGTACCAAAGCACAGATGGTGCTATAAACTTTCCACATATAGAGCATGGCTTATTTTCACCATTTTGCACCTGCATGTTTCCCTCCTAACAATCCTGCAGAAGAGCAACGAAACTGAGTCCATTCCTCACGCAAAAAGCCCACTCCTAGCATTACTCATCCTCTCCATCCCCTCTCTATTATATCTGTGAATAGGGAGATGGACTGAGCTGCAAAAAACCAAGCACACAAAGCATTCCAGCTGAACCACAAAACGAAATTATCTCCTCTTCCCATCTCCAGCTCTTGAGCTGCTGCACAGGAGCCCAGCAGACACAGTCCCTGCCTGGCACAGGGAGGAGGTAGAGCAGCAGCATGGCCCCCAACTTGCATTACACTGGTTGGGCTGACGGCCCTGGTTTCCTTTCTGTCTCTTCCCTGCGTGCTGATTGCTCAGAGATACTGATTAGTCCTGGGCAATGGAATTTATGACAGCAGGTGCTTGATTTCATTTCTAATTCCTTGTGTACACATTAACTTGCTCTAGCTAATTTAAGTGGGCATACACTAGTGCAAAATCCTGTGACAACGTCTGCAGTTTCAGTCCAATTTAATGGATTATTATATTCTAAGCTAACAGCATTCCTAGGTGACTCCCACTAAACTGAAATAAACTTATTTTAGGCTTAAGTGAGAGTAGCAATGCAGCCTACTGGATTGGTTTAATGATGCTGATTTTAAACTACATCTTAATTTAAGGAGGTACAGTAATGCATATGAACAAGCCCTCATGCTATGGCAAGTAACACTTAGAAAACAAAGAACAAATATAAAAAGCTACAGACATTGCTAGATTGTATCCTTGCAGCCTCTCAAAGCTCAGCTCCAAACAGCTCAACATCAAATCCGATCTGGTAGTTAGTCAAGGGGAATAAACTTAGCATAAGAAAATAATTAACGTCTATTTCTGCATGGATTTTCTGTAACTTCTTACGCAAATTGAAAAGCTCGGTACTTCTAAAAATCTCAGTAAAACAAGGGGAAGGCCACATACACGAGCCTGCATACGTTTGGTGCAGCGTGGTAGGGGGTAGTCATCAAGTTCATCACTACGGGACTGATTCTAATGGTCAGCAAGTTTAAACTGAGATACCGTCAACTTTCTACTGGAAAGCAACCACAGAACAGAAGCAAGAGACACGGAGGCTTAGAACTTTATAACTTTAACTACAGTCTATCTCTTATTGTTTTTCCTTTGGAAAAAAGTGCGCGACTGTAAAAACAGAACATATAAAGGAAACCAAGTATTAACATCTACTTCAGCTCAGTTTACTTAACTTATGCTGTATTTCCAACAAGAGCTGTTAGTAGCCATTTCTGGAATTTTTACGTCTCCCAAGATTTAGTTCACTTTGCAGAAATGGAGTGTAAATAAAATATAATAAGGAGAAAGTGGTGGTATAAAACATTGTGTTGTACTTGGAAGACGACCAGCCTTATCTTTCTTCAGCAAAGCATACTCCATTTTCTTCTTAGAATGGGTTCATATATAATTTTAAGAGTTTAGAAATAAAGATTTCCATTTTAGTACCTGTTTAATGCCAGCTGCTCAGTATTTCACGGTAGGCATCGTAATGGTCTAATACCGCAAGACAAGATACTCCTACTGCCTTTCTAATTCAGTCAGAGGTGGTGATCATAGACACTAAAAGTTGGCCTCAAATTCTGTGAGCTCTTTTCTTTCTTTATGCCCTTTGACTATAAGCAAACACAACTTTTTAAACAAATGAAGAGAATAAAAAACTCTCACTCCTTTTCTCCACAGATGCGCAGCAAATGTTCAGTCTTGCTCTTGTTCTCTCATCTCCTCCCTGCTTCTGCAACGGGATGCAGATACAGAGTAAGGCATGTTCTTTTTTCACAGCTAAGAGCAAATCCTTTAAGACCGCGAGCAGTAACCATGCAAAACAAATAAAGATTTACCCCTATACACTGTCCACGTCTTTTCCAGGAAAAAATAAAAGGATCATAATTTTATTATATCCATGACTCCTAGGAGAACTCAAAGGCATTGAATTAAAATTTTAGTTAATTGGCCAGTTAATATACATTAGATACAAGTCTCAGAGAAGAGTAAACACCACAGCAAACTACAGTTATCCTGTTTCTTTACTAAGTCTCCCCACTGCTCCATTGCACTAATCCCGGTTTATGTCTGCTTTGCATCACTGGAGCAGCACAAATTAGGCAGAGCATATCAATGAGGGTGGCCTAATACTTCCAGCAGAACGTTCTTGGGGTTTCTTAACCTGTTTTGGTGCCTGAAGAAGGAAATGCGCAGCTCAGCGGCGCATTCACTCAACGCAAGTTGGATTAAAACTAGGTAACACAGCAGGCAGAGGTTATTAACCTAAATTCTTCAGCACTATCAATCCAGCTGTTGCCAGAGAAAAATCTGCTAATTCTTTTATCAGTTTTCTTTAAATTCTCTAGTTCTAGAGTGGCATACCCCTACAAATAATCACTGCTGACTTCTGGCATCATAAGACACTGAAATTCAGACCACTCATACCGTGCACAATGCCCAATACTCTGCAACTCTGATGTCAAAAAAGAAGTACGACTTAAGGATGTCTTTCAAAGCAGTGAAATCAACAGGTACTTTTGCAGCAGAGCTCCCCACTAGCTCCTAAGCGTAGGTTTTTCTACGTGTTTAGAAGCTCCTCATCCCAAATCTAAGCACTCACTTCCCATATAAGCCATCTCAATTCAGAGAGAAATGAAGCTCTGCTTCTCTTGGTTAGTCCCTAGGGGAAGATGAAAAGCCATGATTCGTTACTTTAGCTGTGTGCTATGCCCGCAGACACGCCCCTCAAAAAATGTTTTCGCTCCACTTCAAACATGTTAGGCAATATAAAAGAACTAGTATTAAACAAATGCATGCCAAGCCTCTTTGACCAAAGGGAGAGGAACAATACCTACAAAGAGGCTTCCAAAACCTTTTAAGAAACTCTAGTTGAAGTCAACTCTGCATATAGCCGATAAGGCAGCTGAATTAACAAATACACTCATTAATGAAGCAGACCCTTGAGGCCAATTTAGCTGGGAGCCTGAAAAATATTGCAATAAGAGCAGGGGAAAGCACAGCAGAGTTAAGCCTCAGCTACCTGCCCCAGCCTGACATCATTTCCCAGGCTGCCTCTCTAATGAGATAAATGCACAGAATTTCACTCAGAAAACATTGGTACCGGAGTAGCGGACAGAAGCCCTCCTTTGTTTTCACAAACTGGGCACGCAACCATCTTCACCATCTTCTCAATTAAACCATTCTTTTTATTTGCTAATTCCTGGAGGCCAAGAGAGTTCAGTCCCAGCCCATTTGTTTTGACTGTTCCCCTTTAACTGTTTATACCAGTCAGATGCTCATCTGTCATTTATATTACTGCTCAGATAACAAGCATCTTAAGGAAGAAAATAATTAGGGCATAAGGTAAACCGTCTTCTGAGCATGTTCTGCACTCGCAGCCGGCTCCTGTGGGAAAGCTGACATACTCTGCATTTGAATTTTGAAACAGATCCAGCAAGGTAAAATAGTATCACAAGTTCAAGGGTTTGAGCTGTAGCCAAGAAAAAGGAAAGTTAGCCAAGGTCTTATACGAGCGCATGCACAGTCTGTGAATAAAAGCAATATCCTCCGTTCATCTGAGGGAAGGCAAGAAGCAGACAAAAAAAAAAATCCAGCTAGCTGCACGGCTTCGCCACGACACAGCAGAACCCAAAACAGCGTGATAAGAGCAGTACGCTTTTCTCTTCCCAAAGAGGTCTGACCTGAGATGATTGATTCTTATAAATGCACACAACCCCATGCGGTGCACAAAGCATTTTGCAATGCTGCCCAATACACCAAAACCAAAAAAAAAACTGGAGCAGGAGTAAAATAGCTAGGTGGTAAATCCAGCCATTTTTAGCAATTGTTTACAACGGAGAATCAGTGTAGGACTCCAGGGAGGTTTGGGATGTCTAGCTCTGAGCCTTCCCAAATCTCCTGCATTTGTCAAGACGTATTCATACGCAGTTCTCAATAGGGTGATTTATGCCACTTTTACCAGCCTGTCATCAGGAAACGCAAAAGCTGAGTCAGATCCCAGCTGCAAACGGACAGAGATCAACCTCTCTTGTTACTGTTGGTAGCAACGGAAGGCCATGTAAAGTTGGACATGACAGGTTTTGCTGTAGAGCTGTGCGATAACGCCAATAATGAAGCAAAGAGAAAGTTCCCAAAGCATGGTTTAAGGCAGAGCCTGGAGCAGCACAAGACCACTCTAGCAAAGCACCAAAGCACGTAGCTTCAGAAAGAGATCCTTGGAAAGACGTGTTACCACAACAAGCACCTCTCAGAACCGCTTCTTATTCCTTAAAAACGTGCCCCACTTCTGTTACGGGAATGTAAAATCTTCAACCATTTGAATTCTCCACTACTTGCAGCCCAGGATTTCCTCTGTGCCCTCCAGAAATGAAACAGTAAAAGTTACCATCATCTGTCTGATAAGAAACGGTCTGAATTCTGAACTTTTCCAACTAGGTGATTCTTATTCCCATTTTGATCAAGAAAAATTTCTTATCGTGACAGAGCCTTCCTGAGGCCCGTGAGGTTCCATAGCAGGAACTCTGAATTTCATTTTAACTGTAATCTCTTGTGAACAGTTATATAATTGGAAAAAATTACAGACATTTCTTGGGGTAACCCTAGGAAAGACTTTAACGAGCAGCACAGAAGACTTAAATATCTGTCACAGCAAGTTTGGAGAAGGTCTGAAAAACAATTTACAACTCCATACTCTGGAAATAAGTTCCTCAGACAGTTAATGGCACCTTTAGAAGAATAATCCACTGTCTTCAATGAAAAAATATATCCTAGAAGTTTAGTTGAATGCAAGGCACTACCCAAAGGACTTGCAGTTGAGGAAAAGATGAACGTAAGTAACATTGTTCAAGATAAAAATAGACTGTGTAAATGGATAAACAAATAGAGCAGCTTGATGTTTTTTTGGTGTTGTTCCTTTGTTTTCAGCTTACTTTGAACAGCAGAGATGGATTTAGGTTTCAATCATTTATCCCTCGCTATTAAAGAGCCAAATGAAATCTTTTATCTTGAAGGAGCCTTTCTATTGTAAGTTAAAGACGCGAGCGATACGAAAACGAAGTACATAAAAACACGTTGTATCCTGTTAGTAACGCATGAAAGGTGTGAAATCAACACGCCACGGTGTTGCATGCCACACGATAGAGCCAAGATGAGACAGCTGGTTTGCCTAAGCACGCCGCAGAAAAACAAATCACAGTCGCAGCATCCACACAGACAGCCACAGCCCCGTTTTTGGACAAGTTTTAATCTCACCGAGCAGACTGCCAGTCAAGGCTGGATCTGAGGGCCCTGTAACATTATGCATTGTCACACGTTAAACTCTTGTTGCTGTTTAATTTGATTTCAAGGTGCCATCTAAAAAGGCAGCACTGATGTACGTTCCTTTATCTTTGAAAACAACAGGATCAAATGGGCCATGCATTTCTAGATGCGCAAAGAATAGCTCCAGGTCAATTGTGTGTGCGTATGCGTGCACATGCATGTGTGACCTGTTCCACTGCTAACTATCATTTTCCTATCATCTGAATCAACATCAGTATTCACCAGCAGCAATTAACATTACTTCAGGCTGGCAGCCCTTATTAATGTTTTATCACAGCATTTGATATGCATTTCAGAGAGAAAAATAAGTATGCTTACAGGTGGTTAAAATCGCCAGTTTATATCCCTATCAGAAATACCTGCATGGAACATTTCAAGAATTAAAAAAAACAACAGCCCTATTAATGACACATCCAATCAAACACCTGTTGAAGTGGGCAAAAAAATGCTTCTTTGGAACCCAAAGATCCCCATCTACCTTAATTGCACTCCAGGTTCTTCAGGCCTTGGTCCCTTGTAAAACATTACGTTGCTTTTTTGGCTTTCAAAACCCAAGGGAGTACATCAGATGATGTGGTTATTGCTGCTCCTTACTAAATAACTTCTTGCTCTGCTCCAAGAACTCTGCAAAAGCTGTTCATAATAACTTGCCTACAGACGACCCGCGAGTTCGCCCGGCTAACGCTAGATGGTGGTGTGACGCACTGCATTCTTCTGATTGCAGACTGAGTCAGTGCTTTGCAGAAAGGAAAATCATAACGAGTTTTCTTTCCAACGGACATCAGCTGAAGTAGTTAGATGGCGTATTTCAGAGGGAGAAGAAAAAGATAATCTGTAACTCAGCATTTAAAGAATTTAACCTAAGGCAGTTGACTTACAATTGTGCAATTGGAAGTTACAAAGCGTTCCATTTACATCTCTTAATCCTTTAAACGTTTTCCACACAAGAAGAATTACCACTGACGTTTCCAAATTTTGAAGGAAATAGAACCCCTGAAAAGCATGGTTTAAAACTAGTTTTATTTCAAACTTCTATGAGAAATATCTGGAAAATATGCCGAAAAAGTCGCTCTAAGCTAGGGATGCCCAATGTTTGTAAATTTAGACAGAAAACTTAGACAAGGAGCTTTAATTTCCAAGGCGAGCAGTTCTCTGAACACTAGGGCTTTCTGAGATAGGAGCCACTTATGCAAAGCTTCCACACCTTCAGTTCCCCACCACTTCTTCCAGCCGTGTGGCAGCAGGACTCGAGAAGAACATACCTGAAGAATCTCACTGCTGCCACCAGCCCTAAAGTCTAGGGGAGAAGCAAAAGAGGGCAAAGGCACAGCACACACTGCAACGGAAGGTGAATCTTGAAATTAAGTCTTGAGCCTTGAAAGAAAGCTAGTATGCGCTACTCCAACACTTCCAGCTTCATCTACACAAAGATCTCCTAAAAAGGAACAGCGGAGGGCAAAACCACATCTCTTCCCATACTCTTCCCAGGTCGCATATTGAAAACAGATGGTTTGAAGTCGAGAAAAAAACTGTTATTTCTTTGTGATTGCTCACATACCTGTCACTGGGAATTGAAACGAGTGAGGTGACTTTCCTGAACATCAGCTTTAGTTACCGGTGATCTGCGCACGGAAATTTAAATATCATTACGGAAAACAGTAAAAAATTAAAAATGACATATCTTACCGAATACTACTTCTTTCGCTTTCAAAAGACACGGGGGGAGAAAGTTTCATTTGATTCCTTTTTTAAAAGTTCATTTGCATTTGTTCTACTTTCATCTTGAACAAGGAAAGTCTTAGGTTTCCATGACTGTCAGACCATTTTAATGAGATGAAGAAAGTGTTTTCTCAAATTATTCATTTCTTTCCTCTCCTATTTTTTAGTTCCTTCTCTTCTTGCTATATTATATTAATATTCTACAACCTGTGTAACAAAATCCTTCCTTTAAGATTACTGCATTTGATTTTACCACCAAATAAGTATAATAAATTGAGTGCTGAATAGAATCCCGCATGCAGTTTTCATGTATTGCATACTATTTCACTCTTTTTCGTCAATCCTCCTGTTCTCTCTTTCTTTCTTTTTATCTGGTGGAGGATAGAGTAAGAACAACGAGGGTGGAATCTGAGACTGACGAAGCAGCCCCAGAGTGAGGGTTCAAGAAATGCCTAGTAGCTTAACTTGTCTGCAGCACTTACCAACATCACGTGCTTCAAGCAAAATAATATTATCAATAAATACACAGATAAATCAATGAATCGATCAAATCCGGCTACTACAGGGAGAAAAATCACTGAACCCATCTAATGATCAATTTATATCCTGCAGCATGAGAACTAATAGTCTGGTAATTTTATCCCAGCTAGTGGAACAACAGACTCTATTCTTGTATTCATGATAAATGAATTTACCACACAAATGATTTAGAGTCTTAGTGGGACAAAGAGAGATGAAGGAGTCTTTGCCAACAATAAATGACTCTATTGCTTTTGGCTAAGTAGAACAGACTCTCAGAAACATACTTCCTTCACATACTATTTATTATAAAGACATTCACAGATAGTGAAGCTTTAACACAAAATAAGCAGCCAAACAATTTCAGTAAATATTAATGCTACATATTAGTCCTTCAAAAACATTCACATCTATCAAATATATACTTTAAAGGTTATACTTCAGAGTGAACTGATCGTACAACTCTCAGAAGGAGATGCTGAGCTGAATCGCTCAGAAACATATCTTGGTTCCATGAAATGATCAGGAATTGCATAAACCTAACAACAAGTACTTAGGCATCATCATCTTCACTTCTCTGCCAATATGAAGATTATCAAGTCCTGTTATTTCTGCTGATTTATACTCATTAATATTCTAGGGCTTGTTTCTCAAGAGCGGAGGCTACATACTGAGAATATCTCGGAATGTCACTAGTACACAATATAGCAGCCAAGATCCAAAAACACCAAAGATTCAACTGAAAAAGAAAATACGGTGAACAACTCTTGCACAGGTTCCAGAAGCGACGAGTAGAGCCAATCAATAAAGTTGCCATATCTTGTGAATCAATTAATTATGATTGCGCTCAAGACTGAAGAGACACAAGAAGGAAACAAGCAACTGAAGCTCCAAAGAGCACACATGCTATAAGATATATACATTGCACAGGTTTTATTGCTCCATTATCAAGACTAAAATGATCATAATAACGATGACGATACCCAACTGCACATTAAACCTACTTTCCAGGAGGAACAGTTTCATTGAGCGCTAGGCTGCCACAGAGACAGCAGCCACGGAGTACCAAAAGCTGGAGCAAATCACCGTGTAAGATGGTAACCAACAAGTTTCCTTAAAATAAGAGTTCAGATTTATCATGGTATTACCATCTGGATCAGCTTGCGGTTAAAACTTCCATCATATTCTCAGTTTACTGCACAGAAACACACAGAACTGCAGAAAAGATGTCTGTAGTGCAACAAGCCTACCCTTATCAGCCTATTGGCATGTTAGCCAAAGGAGTACAAAATGATTGTTCTAATTCCATTTCCCTCAATAACAGTAGATCACAACAGCTGCAGAAAGGCTGGGAGATAACGCTTCCAGAAACACCGAGATCTCCGATCCCAAGAGGGACTATATCACGCTACCTTCTGAACATAGCCCATTTCAAACCAGCGTAAACCAGTAGACTCAGTGCCGATGTATTTAGAAGACTTTGTCCTATGCAAATAAAATTTCTGTTTTTATGCCCCACACAAGCTAGTACGCGTACTTCTATTAACCAGATTACATTTCTTTTGACTTGATTGCTAAACACCTTTTCCCTTCCCAGAAGTGAAGACCTTTCCTTAGATATTGCACAACATACACAATCCCCCCAGTTCTCAGCATGTAATTTCCCAGTTTCTTACTAAGTGCCCAAATGCCTCCTTGAGATGATCTCCTACCATCAGACAATCAGCGTTGTTCTAGTTTCTTCTGGGTTTCACATAGCCTCTCTATTTAATTAACTTCAAGTGCTGTATTCTCCAAGGAAGCAGAGGGATAGTTTATGCAGAGGTGTGGTATAAATTACAGAGAAATTTGAGCAGAGTGGAAATCCAAGGCAGTCTATGTGCAATAAATCTTTTCTTTTTTTAAAAGATCTATTTCTCAAGAGGCTAAGGACCAGAACTAGGCTTTCAGCTCTTAAGTAAAACCACATGGCAGTGTGACACCTCAGCATCTCCAGCAATTTGATCCATTAGGTATACACACAAAGGAAAGCTCCCAAAGGCTTTGCAGGGATTTTTAGAGCTCAAGTCAAAACTACATCCAAAAAACCCCCACAACCACATTTGTACTGGTTGCCTAGGTGAGATCTCCCCTTTCGCCTGAAAGCTTTTAAAGCTGCATCTAGAAGGATCCAGTCTCCATGAGCCAGACACATAAATCTCAAGCCTGTAGTTAAGTACAGGGGCTCTGAACACCCTCGAGACTCTTAATCTATTAGGCATGTCCAAAGTACAACTAATAGACATGATCAACTTTATTGGTTTTAAATGATCGCCAGAGTCCCACTTCTACGTTATTAGATAATAGCTTGAAAATTAGAACAGCCCACCGGGGAAGTGAAAATGGGTCAACGCGTTCTTTCTCCAGAGAGGATTCAGCACCACATCATTCACTACTGAATACAATACCCAAGTGAGCATCCTGTAGACCAGGCTACGTAAAGCAACAAAGCAGCAGGCAAATGCTTTGGCATAATCATGCCACATCAGCGGGCCACGAGGAAACAGCATAAAATTCCCAGTGCTGCTTAGTCTCGTGGTTCTGACATCATGCCAAAGGAAGAACAGTGACCTGAGGCCTGTTCTCATTCCCACGCAGTTGATTAAGAAAGGAATAACTCATCGGTAGAATTCTTTTAGGAAGCTTGGACTACAGCTACAGCTTCCAGCACTCTCTCCACAGCTAGGCCCTAACCACCAGACCTCCGGCAATTCATTTCTTCTGAGTTGTGAATTTAGACCTAGGCTAAAGCACGTGTTAGACCTAGCTTTCTCACATCCCACAGAATGCTCCAGTTACCAGGCTCAAGGCATCTCCTTGAATCATTCTTTAAAACAGTAAGCCCTGGTTCAACAGCTCCTTCAGAAGTGATGCAAGTGGATAGTCAAAGAAGCAGAGAGAACGCGCTAATAGGAGCTAAGCAAATTTTACATCTTGAATATCTGAAAATTACATCAAATCTGTAAATCCTAACTTTTTCTTTCCCCTCCCCTCTCAGCAAAATGCAAAGTTTCACAACATAACTACTTCGCGAGGGCAAAACCTTCATTAATTCTATCAGCTTCAATTAGATTAACAAGATCCATTTTAACTGTCAGCATTAACATGAAGACAAAATGTAAATGAGTTGAGAAGGCTTTCTTAATTGGCACGTAATTACAAAGGGAAAAAATATCTCTTGCATCAGGTTCATTATTAGAAAGGATAAGTAAATAAACCTATAAAACAATTTATTCTGTTAGTTGCTGGGAAACCTCAGTGTTGATATGACAACCATGGCACAATAAACCAGATTACAGCTTCCTTCTGATCTGCCTGTGTTCTTCCACATTTTCATTAAGGGAAGCGTTTCCTATCTGCTATGCTATAGTGACACCTACAGAGAAAGAAATACTTAAAGCGGGGGGACTCAGGAAGGAATCAGTATAGAAATAATTCCTAAGAGTTTCCTAACCACGTTGTGCATCTCCGCAACGTGTATTGTTTTAAACCCAGCGAGAAGCTCTTGAACGCTGAATGCTAATCTCTCAGGACCCAATTTATACATGTTTTCACTGGAGTCATATCAGAAAAATCATGCTAATAGCAAGTTTCCCAGCAAAGTTGGTTATTTAAATTGCTGAATGTGTTTTGCTAACGCTTATTCAGAAGCGCTAATTTTGACAGTTTTCAAAAGATCAGCACTTTTTTCCCTATAGCACTGCTGAATTTACAAAAAGAAGCATCTCTGGAACCTTCTATTGACTGTGTACTGTTGCATTGTCGCTGTACAATTTATTTTCCCTTCAAAATATAATCAACATTTTGCTTTTGCAGAGGAAAGAAATATTCCTTTTTCCTATACCTCCTTTTCTTTAGCAACTCAAGATGCTGTAATTACATTACATCTTTGGAGGTTAACGTATCCTTAGTCATTACAAGCTACTTTCAGTACTTTTCCTAATTCATTTAATATCATGTTGTTGGACTTTCAAGGCCTGACACTGGAAACACTATTTTCCTTTTCCCGTTCTACTAAAATCCTGAGGCATGCAGAGACTGCCATCTCTACCCCAGGCTTCACGCTTTGGCCAACACAACCTCCTCCTCTTTCTGATCTCTTCCCACTGAGTCTTAGCAGTTTTCTGTATTTATGGTTAACGAAGAGTTAAATAGCTGCATGACATCAAAGACTTGTACAAAGAGGACTCCTGTTCAAAGGACTTGGTAGAAAATCCTGAATCAATGAAGGAAGGCCTTCATTTCGTTTCCCAATATAAAACTGCAATTAGTATCTCTTAAAATTAGCATCTGTTTCACAGGGAGAAAATTCGGTACTGAGGATATTAGTGAGCTTTCGGGGAGAAAAGTCCAACATTCTGAATATTCCTGCTTTTTACGAATCAGGATACACACTTTCTTAGGTGGATAAGATTATAAGAACTAGAGATACAATGTGCTAAAAAAATAAATCTGATTTCAGCAAATCCCAGTAAATTCTGCTATTCACATACAGAGAATATTTTAGCAATATGCAGCCTCAGCAGAACAGAATGATTACACGTGCTCGGAGTTTTTCATTACAAGATTATACTGAGTGACCACATTCCGGAGGTATAACCAATCTAAGAATCTACTCTTCATTGATTTCTTTTAACATCCTCGGTTAATAGACGCAGGATACTTTTCTCTCTAGCTGACAGACAGCCTCTCTGCTCGTGGATCTGTTAGAGTTTCTTGTCTATCCTTTTCAACATCTGGAAGTGATCAGGAGCAAAGACCTAGATATGCTGACTCAAACCTAAATATAACACAAATAGCAGATCTTGCAGTTGCCTTCATTCGCTCCTATTCATTTAACCAACTAGCCCTACTCCCTGAGAATAAAATGTTTTTGATGAAATTTACTGAATCAGTTGTGCCTGCCCAAGATATGTATTTGCTCAACTCTAGAGATTATATTTATTTGCACAGAGCAGCTACTCCCATTACTCTGAGCAGACCGTAACGACTTTAAGCAGTGCTTGCTACTGGTCTTAGCACCACAACCGTTCAGGCTGACAGCAGAAGGCCTCTGTAGAATTCCCTGTGGGTCTCCAAATAAACATATACTGTCACAAAAAAGTTAACATCCATAAAACACTGTTTTATTACTCCCTGCCCTTAAGTGTTTGAGCCTCACAGATGTCCACCTTTCTAAAGCAAACGACAAATGAAAAAGAAACAAGGAAAAGATGATGCAGCTATCCCTATAAAAGATAAAGATTACTTTTACCTCCCTCCCAAAACAAAATGGAAGAGTCGGAATAAATGAGCAAGATGCACAGTAACATTTTTGACAGACAGACACGGCCTAGGAAGGACAGGCAAGTATTCTTTGCTGTGTGCAGCAAGCATTAAAACAGACTCCATTATCTCCTTCCTTAGAAAACTCCTCACATTCTACTTATGTTAAGTTGTTCCCTGACTTAAGTAATCATCTCTTTCAAGCCCTTAAGCAATAACAACTGACTGCAGCAAGGGTGAACTAAAACCAAATAACATCACTATCAGTGGAGGTAGCTCAGCAAAGGCAGAGGTATTTCTGATATCAGCAAGTGCACAAAACGATCACAGTTTAGAAAGGAAGGAGTCCTTTCACATATTACAGACACACTACAACTAAAATATTAAAAACTAGAGGGTCGCCTTAGGCATCCCAAAGTTTGTTGCAAGATATAATTCATTTTAATAATTCTCTCAGATGAGGAAAGCAGAAACAAAATGAGAAGTATCAAGTCAGGCAAACTTTCGGTTTTGGATGAACTGAGCAGAAGACAGCGTGCATCTAAATGCACCAGAATGAAAAATATGATTTTATGATTCCACGGAGCGATGGCTCTCATCTAGACTCCTTGTTCCGATCATCTCTGCATTTCCTATGGCAGCAAAGGCAGCCCTTGGAGTCCTTGATGTGGCACAGAATGAAACAGCTCTTCCTTCCACAGCCGCCTGCCAGTGCTGCCTGGTATTTCCCTCATATCTGAAAGCCCTGCAGGATCTATCTGGCTGTAGGTCTCTACGGCTCAATGCAGCTCTATCGCAGTATTCACAAAGAGCCGTGTCACCGCAGTTAAAGCACTGAGTGCTTATAATGAAGGCACAGGTCAAGGATGCAGTCAAAGATTTTAAGGTACTGACATCACTAGGTGTCCATCACACATCGGGCAGTATTGCCTCTGTCAGTGGATGGTTCACCTATTTCAGTATCTGTAGTGCTGTGACTGATTTTGGATCAAATAGCAGAACTTGAAGGCCCTACTCTGGGCTCAGCTTTCATAGAAGTACTGCTGCTTTAGCTTCCGTTATCTTTACTGACTGCTTCAATTTTCTTCCGTGCATCTCATATTGGTAAAGGGTTGGTTATTAGCTTTTGTCCCCTCCTAATCCTTCTCCGTAGCCAGAAGAAACAGTCTGTACGATTGTACAGCATTTTAAAGCAGTACTGTGCAACAACGATAAAACAAAAGGGGTACAATCTTTATCTCACCTAGCTCTTTTGTGATCCATTCCAAAGATGCTACATCTGGATCCGCTTACCACAATTTAGCATATTATGCAACAGAACTTACACAATACCATTCTCAGGACTCTTGCTGTAAAATGAGGTTTGCACTTAGTTCGATTTCCTCCCTTTTGCTCTTCATTTTGCAGGTTTTGGGCTGCGGATACATCGAGTCAGCGTGCCTGGCATACCTTGAATTTCAAACACAGCTATCATTACATCAGCAGAGCCAACTATGCTGAGCACTGTACATATAAAGCATCTACATGAGGAGTTACAGATGCAGTAGCCTGACTACCACTCCCCTAACATTTTCACTACGATTGTTTCCCAACCAACAAATGCAAACATCACTCATGCATTTGACTAAGGTTCCTTCCCACCCACCGACAGTACTTCAGTGTTCACTTTCCTCTGTCATCCAATCATTTTTGTATACTTCCAAAGGCAAATTTTATTAGAACATTAGAGTCTTTTTGTAAAAGCAGCAAATTGTCACCAATTTGCCGCCTCCTCCTCATCACACTTGTTATACAGTCCAGGACTTAAAATATTGTTTTAATACTTTCCTTTTTTAATACTACTAACATTCCTTCCACGAAAAAACACATGATCTTCTCCTCCAATTCCAATTTTTTTGAGGTACATTACAAATGCGTAAGGGCCAACTCTTCAATTTCCTAAAAAGCTTTTTAGAATTTTGAGAGGCTTTTTAAAAATAGCACACCGTGTAGACTGTGTAACCCATGCTAACATACTTGTTAACATCTCCAAGGAACCTTCAGGTACAATTTATCTTCATACAAGTTACAATGATGACTCTCCCATATCTGTTTGTGAGTTCTTCCAACTGCTTTACTTTCTTATACAGTACTAAGAAGTCAGTCTTGCTTGTCTTTAAATTCAGCCTGACACTGAAAACACTAAACAGGCTGGCATAATAGTTATACGCTGCCATTCTTTCTGCATGGGGGCAGATTTAAGTGATATACCACAGCAGCAGTCTGGTATTGCTACATTTTAATTCCCTTAGAAGTACTGGGTGAAGACCATCTGGTCCTGGTGATTTGTTACTGCTCAATTCATTGATTTGTTTTAAAACATGAGGATTGCTAAAGAGAACAGAGCTGGGTTAGAAAGGTCAGTCCAGCAGAGCAAACCCTACAGAAGGCTCACAACTTGCAATACAATTCACGCAGAAAACTTAAGTTCAGACATGGGGTATCTGTTTTACTAAAAGATATAGCTTTTAAACCACGATTCCAGCTAGATTAAACAAGGAAAGCATACAACAGAATATGAATAAAGTCAGAATACTCAAGCTGCTGTATATTCCATAAACTCTATGGAATTATTCGTCTTTATTAGCTCATTTAGACTGCTTCTTTGCACATACTGAAAACATACAAACGTAAGGTCAAGCACATGTAAATGTGTTACTGCTCTTCCCATAGGCAATCTTTTTATATTAGTACTAGTTCCCCCGTGTCAAAATATGAAATAATGCCTTATCTCCACAGCCACGTAAGTATACTTTATGCTTCCATGCAATTAGATCTACTTTTACACTGTAATCTTCCTTCGTTTACTCCCCTCATCTGCTAAAAACACTCTGAACCCAAACCAATTTTACTCGGGTTTTGTTTATTTGATGCTATATTGCTAACAATCTGAGTTAAGTACAACATCCTCATTTGAGAGAAATCCGTACATCTTTTGAAGATCAAATTTGAACTGGAAGAACCACACCGTACACATCTTATGGGAGCTGCTAGATCTCAATTGTCACGTCCACAAATGAACAGCAATCAATTACTTTTAAGTCTACTAACTAGATACCTACCTAAAGCATTTAGATGGTACTGGCATCATCCCTGCTGAGGGCTGCCACACAAAGAGGAACGCTGATGAAGAACACAAGGACTGGAGCCAGAGAGCCTGCTGAGGAACAGAAGCCAAGGCACTGACTGGCTGTGGAGAATCAACAAAAAAACAAAACCCTTCCTTAACTTCAGCAGGGCTGGCAAGAGAGACCCGCATACTTCAGTTGCGGAGCCCTGAGAAAGGAGAAATTTCTTGAGCAGTCTCTCTCTGTAGCACACAGGCAAAACCAGCAAACCTGCCATTAAAGGCCAACTGAGCAGTGCAAGCAAACATCTTTTCTTTGTCTCTTCTCTCTCCCACCTCCAGTAGTTCATTACTGGCTATAATGGAGAGAGGAAAATAAAAGGATAAGGACAAGATACAAAGTTTGAGAAACAAGTACTAGATGCTCTCTATAATAGGAGATAAAGGAAATGGAATTGAGAATGTTTACATGAAGAGGTTTACTTGATTAACACACCTGGAGTGAAAGGAAATGGGGGCAGCTGAAGAACATCAAAAGAAAGCACAGAAGAATGTAGGATGAAATGGGCCTACATCTTCAACAGCGTATAGAAGACATAGGTTTCTTAACATTTTGGGAGCAGAGTTTTTTCAGAAACCTAGGTAAAAGTTCAGCTGTTTACTGTCCAAGATAATTACTGAAAAAGTCATTTACAGTATAAAAATACTTCCACAAAACAAAACCAGCTACAACATTCCTCCATTATTTTCCATATGAAATGAACTTAAGAATGGAACAGCTGCCACATTCGGCTGACAATTCGGTTGACATTTTGACATATCATTCAAATTCAGAGTATTTCTCATTTATCTAAAGCAAATAGATCTTGCTTTAAATAGCCCACTTCACGCAGCGATACTTTTAGGCACAAATCCTCGGTTGCCATTCATGCGATAACATTTAACTGACTTGTAAATCATGAGTGATTTACAAGAGCGCAGGTTTTCACATTATAAGACAACAAAATATGAATTAAAGTGAAGCATCAGCTTCAGAATAGAGACAATCAAAAGGAGATGCTATGCTATTCAGAACATTTTTTTTTTTAATTTAACTTAAGATAGCAATAGCACACATCAGGATATGAGCAGTTTGCTTCCAGCTTCTCTTCAAGCATTTGCTGAGCCCCTACACGCAGACGCTGACATGAAGCACCCCGCATCCGAGCACAGAAGCGAGCAGCAAGAGCACAATTCTTAGTCCTCTGTAAAGAGAACTGAATTGCTCAAGGGGAGCCTGCAAAAACTCGTAAACAGAAAGCTTCTGTCAGTGGAGATTCACTGATGTGGTCACCAACATTAAAATAATTTCTTTTTTTTATAACGCATTGTCTACTTCAAAGTAGATTACAAGATCCAAATCGATTGCTACAGTGATTCATAAGATTTACGTTGTGTAAAACCACACGTTTTACTACAAGTCCATGTATACAGCTCACGTGTTCTTTCTGGTTGTCTAGTTACTATATCAATCCTACTGTTACCTTTTGAAGAAAAACATACAAAGACACCTTGAAGTATACTCTAGCTAGAATCACAAAATTGAGATGTTTAAGCATAACTGACCAGAGAGACTACAATTACTTACAAGTAAGCTGATTTTTTAGTTCCAAGTTTATTAGCTGTGTTATCGCAACCGTTTCTTTTTCTTTCAGAAAAGAAAAGGAAAGAGGTGGGACAGCTGGTAAATCCAGATGTTAAAACACACTGAGTTGCTATTTATTTCTTACAATCACAAAGGATTAAAATCTGACGGCTGAGGGATCTAGGCACGTAAGTACAGTAGCCTATGCTTCACTGGCTTCCTTGTTAAAAGAGCTGGGAACAACATGGAAGAAGTCAGCCTCTCCGTTCAAGGGAAATGAGCATAACAGGAACACATGGAAAAGTAACTCAAAAAGAAATACAAGGTTACATTCGTGGAAGGAGAGCACTAGACTTAATCTACAGAGAAGAAAACCTGCTTTCCGATTTTGTTATTAGAGTTATCGGCAAAGAACTACTGTAATAAAACATCAATATATGGTAAACTCCATGAAGAAAACTAAAGTGAAAAAATATGCCCTCACCTTAAAGCCAAGAAACACAGCAGGAAGTCAAATCAAAGGTCTGTTCAGCCCAGTCGCTCTAGTTTTTACGAGCTAGGCTTACTCGAGTACTTCTTCCTGTAAAAGAAATTGATGTAGCATAATCGAGGCGGAGACAGAAAATAACTGCACACCACATTAGAGTTCCATGGCATTAAGGAAAACACCAAGAAGCGTGCGTTTAATTGTCAGAACCCACCTAATGTAACAGAATGTTTCTGCTCTTACATTAATGCAGGTCATTTGCCACCTCTGAACGTACAAGGTTTTCAGGATGAACACTCAAAGACTCCTTTAAACATTTGATGCTATGATCAAAATTAACTTAGTGAAGCTACCTGCGTGTGTTAACGCAGTGATGAAGATCATGATCTTTACTGTAAGACATGTAACATCAGGTTTCATGATTTACTTATCAGTTAATCATCGCTGTTACTCCGATGAACAATGACTGAAATAGACACATAATCCCTTCATTAAAAACCAAATGGCTAACAACAGTCAAATACACATACAGAGTGGGTCTGTGAATCACAGTTTACACAAACTCCCCACTTAAACAGTTCCAAGTGAACAGTGGAACAGATGGACAATATAAACCAAGTTTTGAAGTCCCTAGACAAAAGCTTCGGTGAAAAGTTACCAATAATTTTAGTTGCGTCAAGTGATTTACCCATAAGCAGATAACAGCAATTGCCATTCAAAAGCTTACAGTTAGTCCCACTTTCAAAATCTCCCAACACAAGCAGAGAGAAATCTTTACACAAAGACCTAAGTTTTAGTGAGTGAATTCTGCTAGTTTCACTTCTTTGATGACCAAAACTGCAGAAAAAAGTTACCGTCAAAAGCATCATAAAAACCACAGTGGAGGAAACAAATAATGTATGAGAACTGTTAATCACATTGAAGTCATACATCAAAACAAGAACACCCAGCACCACCCTTTACAGAAAGTAGAAGCACGCTGTTGTATCTGAGAAACCAGGATATCACCCAGCAAGTCTTTCAGGTTTTCTTTTATTCTGTCACTTTCTTGTAGTCAGAGAAATAATCCAAGTCAAGTGGTTTTTAAGAATTTTTATTCACAGACTTACAAAATAGCCCTTAATAATAGCAGCAGCACTCAAGAATTACTCTCCATCTGCTTCTTTGTTCTGTGCGATATACAAAGATAGAAAATTCACTAAATTCTTTACATGTTTACTGTAATGCAAGAACCTGTCGTTTGTCCTCCAGAATTTCCTCCTTCTCATCAATTTGGTCTTCATCATAGCCCCTTAAAACAAACATAACACAGTGACTTTCAGCAGCTCAGGTTCCTCTAGCTTGTCTAGGTAAAGCCTTAGGGACATGCGTTCATTCATAGGAATAAAAACACAAAAATAGCTATTACTGTATGTTTTGCATACACCAAAACCTACTCTACTCAGCTTCACCCCTCAGCTTTTATCACATCTTATTTAAGAGATGTAAATGAATAAGGAGGAGGTAAACAACATTGTCACTGTAACGCCTTAGTGGAGAAATCCCACACTCCAGAATGGCTGAGCTAGAAAAGTAAGCCTCATTAATACCAACTGTACCAACTACAAATACAGTTTAGCTGTCTACTGAGCTGTAATTTCAGTATTATCAACACACAAAGAAGTCTAAGTCAGTTATATTCACAATTATATAGCGCCTCACAATTATATGCTACAAGATCATAGTAAGAAAGCAATGGAAGAACAGAACTTTGGGGATAGTCTCTCAGTCACCTCCTTAGTCTCCAAAGCAATGTAGAAGTTATGTCATAAGTTACAGTGAGTTAAATGTTATTGATTCACTTGCTCACAACTCTTTTTAAACAGATCTTTCAAGCAAAGAACTCAGACGACTTGTAACAGATTTATTTTAAAATCTCAGCACTATCTATTAACAAAATCTAGTTTTTTTTTTTAAATACCTCAGCATTTAAATTTGGGGTCTCAAAAATATACTGCTTTATTCTTAATCTGAAATGCAAGCACCGACTTAAAAGAGATACAAAATAGGGCACACTAACATTTGTAATAAGTATACAAAGTAAAGTCAGGAAGTTTAGACTGTTTTTCAGTTCTGGGAAGATGTTTGGCATATTAAAGTTTTACAGTACCATAAAAACCGTACTCAAGGAATTTAACTTACCCAAGCATATCAGCTCCACTGAGGTCTTTTAGTTCCAGGGTTTTATGGAAATCTGTAATGTTTCCATCTATCTTCCTTGAGCATCTGCTGGAGGAGGTTACATCTTCAGAATTTAGGCCGTGAAGTTTTTCTTGAGGATCTGAAATATTTGCAGTCATATCAATAACTAAAATAACCCACATTATTTACACCACCAAGTTTAAGAAATTTTGCAGTATCAACGGAAGTATTAAACATTTAAATAATTGTAGCTGGTGAAGGATGTCATTACAAGCCCTCAAATTATGACTCTTTATTATAGATCTCCTGTATCATTAGAAATAATGGAGAGGGGGTTTGCTTATGAGATGCTTATTCCAGCATAATATGAAACACTGTACATAGGGCCCAGTATGAGGCCTCAATATACAGCAGCAAAGGCAGCTAGCTAACGGTAGGACGCCTTTAAAACAGTCACGGATGTACCACACAAGCACTAATCCAAAGAGATAATCAGCCTAGGCCACAGTCTGTAGTTTTTACGTGACACACATGCAAGCTACTATTTCTCCAGCTAGTCATATGTTCCTGCTATAGGCTTCTAAATACATGCAAAGTATTCCAAGGAAGTGGAATGAAAAGGGAGAGGAAAGACTAGGACACTCTTAATGACAGAGCAAAGTGGCTCAAGTCAAATCCAAAGCAAGGCAATGTCACATCTGTAGTGCCTTATTACTGGCAGTTCTCATTGGGACAAATTTATAGATTTTCTGGCCATCTTTACCCTTTCCTGCTAGCCTTGTATCACAATAAATCTAGCTTCTAACACCACCTAAGGTGCCCATTTTGAAATTAAGGATACATATTGAAGGAAAGGATACTTATTTAAAAGACATTCCCCACATGAAAGAGTACAATATATTCCACAGATTTCTCTGATAAAATTGCAGGGTCTAAATAAAATTAAGGAAGTTGCACGAAACAGTGTGCTTCTACTAAATTAAGGGTAGATTAAAGTATGATCGAACAGAAATAAATCACAGTTCAACTAGTCTCTCGTAGTTAATCGGTTTAGTATATTTTTTTGCCCTAATATCAGTTAGATCCAATAATAAGGAAATAGCTACATGCTTTCAATGTATTACCTGCAAAGGGAAAAAGCAATATTACCACTTACCTATATAAGTCTGTAATTCTTTTTCCAGACTAAGTAAGGCTTCCTGGTCAGCAACAGATTCCCAATGATACTCATCTTCTTTAATTACATCAACGTACTCGTGCTTTGATATCTCAGTATCAGCTCTAGACGTACGCACAGGTAAACTCTTTGGTCTTGGATGTGTCTTTCTCGCACCATTTCTAGTCAGTTTATGTTGCAGCACATCCAGTGACCGAGGTCTGATAGAATCGTTCCCTGAAGTCACACAAGATCACAACTTCTAACAAATTCAAGATTTAATAAAGATAATTTGATTTCAAATAATGAGCGATGTAATCTGAATTTTAAACTCTGAGTTGATCTAAATGAGTTATGAATTAATAAATTACTTTTAATTTTAAACATAATAAACGTTATGAACAGTTACTAGTCATGCAGACAAATCTCAAGCTCTACTGCTTTCCAGCTGGAACAAGTCAAACTGACTGAAAGACTGCATATCTTCTGCTCATCCAAAGCAATCCAAGGCTATCAGGAACATTTGTAACAGAAAAATGCTGTGTAAGTGTTGGTTATTGACTGTCCTCCAATAAGCAGCTGAAACCACCACATTCATTTTAATACCCGTCAAAACTCCAAAACTGTTCTAGTTTTAACATTTTGATGGTTGGTTGTTCCTTCTGCTTTTACTCTGTATTTGGAATAAAAAAAAATATTTGCCCATTTCACTTCTTTCACAGAAACAGGGGACCTACAGTGAATAGGTCTCTAATAGGCACTCTCTGCTTTGAAGAAACAAGGTTACAAACATGCTTAGAAATAAACACTAGGCAAAATAACCTATTAAAGTAGGATCTCAAAACTATTATTCTTACCTGAGTATGATCTGCATGTTACCAGAGGAGAAATTCTATTTTGAGTCTTGAGACCGCTTGAAGATCTATTCATTTGACTTTTTAAGACAGCTTGAACTACGGACTCGTCAGCGTATTCACTTACACTCCTGTCAGTAAACCATCTCCCATCTCCTGAAATTAAGAGTTAAGGGAAAATCTTGGTCAATTTTGTGTTAACACATACTTACTGTTAATATATTTGCTGCATTTAACACGTGAGACGAAGGAATCATCTATTAAATTTTCTGCACGTAATGTAGAAAAACCATGAATTGCACCTCATTAGTCAGCTCTAGTTTTTTTTGTCCCCATTTGAAGACTCAAATGAGAAGTTTCTTGAACTAAGTACAAAGACGGCATACTCTAGGTCCTGAAGTGCTGGAGTAAATGCTTGGTACTTGCAAGATTAAGAAATAAAGTACCCTTATAATCAACTTATTTCTTAAATTAAGTGACTTATTTTGAATATGCTTAGGACACAATAAGATCTTCGGAACCCCTTAGGAGTGCACGAATTCATCATGACTGCACTGAATGCAACAGACACTAGAACATTTATACACTAAAGACTATCTTTCATGCAGAAAATATTATAATCTATACTTTTCTTCAGACTATCACTATAAAAGCATTTTTTCCTACATGAAAAGAATCACAGAAAGGTTTGAGTTGGAAGGGATCTTTAAAGATCATTTAGTTCCAAGCCTCCTGCAATGGGCAAGGATAGAAGGACACGTGCCACATGTTAAACCTGATACTGTATGTAGAAATAGAGATTTGTAAGGACACATTCTGCTCACCAATGAGTTTCTTTTCAGCCTACAACTCACATTAGAGCAGCCACTGCTCGCATTTAAGCTCACAGTTGTGAGATAACTACCAAAGAAGTTGTGCTCGTGGCTCTTATGTAGCTCAATAAATGGTTAATTTTAAAAAAGTTTAAAATTATCAATAGTTGATTATCATGAGAATGATAAAGTTGCATAAAAAACCTATACATACAATAGAAAAAACTATGAAAATTTACCTTGCAAAATTTCTTTACAGGAAACAAGACTCCCATCAAGAGGAGAAGGTAAAAGATATTGAGCATCAGCTGTGAAAGCTGAGTGACAAGATGACTTTATCACAGCTACGGTTTCCTTTGGCAAAAGGTCTGCTTGTGTGTTTTTCTGATCTGCAGTTACTGAACCACTTGGAAACAGAGGGACGAGGAAATATTATAAGAATAAAATACAACAAAACAGATCACATCCTACCAAATACATTTTGGGATGCCCGAAAAATTGAACATGTTTCACTTAACATCGCAGTTCTTATTATTAAGGCTAAGTTTCGTCAGTTATTTACAAACTGAAATCAGAAATTAGAATTACTCCCTTTCCTCTCACAAATAACCTATTTTCTCATACCTTCCAAGCTCTTCAAATGATCCAATATTTCTCTGGTTATTCATTCCTCCTGCCTCAGCTTCCAACACCAAGAAGTTGCATGACTCTTCCAAGTCCACGTCATAAGACTAATTAAAAAAACATATTCAGCAATAGAATGCAATTCTAAAGACCACAAACTCAAGTGACAAAAAGACTGCACATCTTATTTGTTTAATTTCCATATGTAAGAGCCCACGGGAACAATAGGAGAAAATTGCTGTGAATGTCTGGAAAGCTACAATTCCCATATTTTTATGGAAAATATAATCAACAGTCCAAATATGCACACATATTTTAATTCTAAATTATCACATTGTTGTGAGTTTAAATTTTAACCAATCAATACTTAAACCATATAAGATTACTCTGAAGGTTTGCAAAGTTCTTTAGTACATACTTCATCATCAAGAAATTCAACTTTCAGAGCGGACTCTGCACTTCCAGAAACACTCCTGGGCACCTCCTCTCTAAGAACAGATGTCCAGTATCTCCTCACCTCTTCAACTACAAAATATAATTTATGATATATTTCATTTTTTCATGTTCACGACACACTTAAACACAAAGCGTTATGTTACTTCCTATGTTATAGTTACTTTCTTTTTTCAGGCAGAAACTTTTTAAGTACGTAACTGTTCAGAAACGAGAGCAATAAAATTCACCTCCCAAATATGTACTATTTAGTTTCAGAAACAGATCTATTACACCTGTTAAATCATCTATATCACCAGCATCTCCTTTCTGCTCTCCTCCAGTCACAGCCTGGTGTGATGTAGTCGGTGTTTGTGCAGGTCTTGAGTCCTTAACACAACTACCAGACATTTCATCAACAGAAGACCTAAAAAAAAAATTAAAAAATAAACAAGCAGCAAAAAAATAAAAAAAATAGAAATCAGGCTTCAAAAAAGTTGCTTTCTTGTTTGTGTGGGTTTTTTTTTTATGTCAAAGGAAATCCATACTATTTACTGCATCACACTATTTACTGCTGCTAAAAGGCAGTCACTTCTGTTCAATTTGACTTGAATGAATGATGGGATGACCTCACACCTCAGGAACACAAGCGCCTGTTATTTCTACAGCAATATCCTGAAGGTCATACTTCTTCTGTATACATTTTTCTGAAATAAAATCAGGCTTCCAAATATCATCGTTGGCCTTCAAATTCTATCAATTCCACCTGATACCTAAGAGACTCTCTTCAAATACTCCCTCTGCAGTAATCCTGTTTCATGAAGTGATTCAGTCTGGCTATAATGACTGCTTTTTAAAATTACGTACCCAGTGAACAGCCATCCTAATTAACTCTTAAATGTCCAATATAAAAAGTTCCAATGCAGTTTTGTTAATGCCATGGAGTATTTCTGACCTTTCACTAGCAACAGCAATTTCAACAATACCTTTTGTATTTCTTAAGCAAGAGTTTCTCCATGTAGCTCAGGCCATCCTCCTTGAAGTGAATTTGGACGTGTTCTTTCACAACAGAAAGACTGGTCTGTACCTCACAATTCCCCACAGATTCTATGTGAATTATTAAAAAACAAAAACACAAATACAGATATTCAGGTTTATAAACTTGCTATTTACATACATCACTTTTGAATGAACGTCAAGCTAGTACTCTACGCCCAGCTAAGCCTCTGCATAATTCTGAAATTCAGAATGTCAGGATTATCCTGTTCGACAAAAAGATAAAGGGAGATTTGAGTCATTTGAAATATAATTTACAACTTGTTTCCATTTACTGGATTCAGCCAGAAGGCATTCTCAGTGTCAGAACTTGTAGAAAACACTGCTTTTATATTGACTTAGATAGGACTGTGTATCTAATGGTTAGCTAGCTTCTCTTATTATTACTAAAAGTAAAATTTAAAAAAAAATCTCAGACTTTAAAGATACACTGAAATTTTTTTATAGATTAGCAGCAACATACACAAACTTCCCTTGTACCTAACCATGTGTGACAGTTCTCATCACACTTATTAAGCCTGTCACACATGATTGCTATTAATTCTCAGTAAGGTGCATGAGATGTTAAAACCGGTCATTACACGATATTTTCAGCAGTGCTGGTAGCCATTAAAACCTCATTCGCTGCAGCTTCTCACATGAAGAAATACTCCTAAATATTGAGAAAGAAAAAAAAACAAAACCATAATCCTACAGATAAAGCCACAACACAACACGGGGTGGGGAAAACGCTTTTTTTTGTACAAAAATATACAAAGAATAAACACCATCCACAAACTAGAGGACAACGACTACTGTGCATAAACCCAATCAAGAGTTTCTTCCATTTTTTTTTTCCATACATGCTTCAAGTGGCTGCATGTTCTCATTGGAACAAAGAAATATTAGAAACCTGCAGAAGGTAAACATAAAATGTACTTTGACACAGTATATGAAAGCTATGCACATTCCTTTAAGAACTTGAACTTCATTTTAGCATTCATACTCATATTAAAATAATGTATACATGCAATACCACAGAAAACTATAGGGACGTTGGCTGAACAGTCTGGCCAGTGTAACAGCTAATAACAAGAATTCTGATGTAACACCAACTTGTACATTTGTACATTATTGAAAACAACTTCATAGGCTGTTGCTAATTTACAGTAGAATGCAGAGGAACAAAGAAACATTTATTATTCTAACAGAATACCTATCTTTGCTACCTAAAATAGCTGCTAACTCATCCAAATGGCTGCTAATGTTTATAAAAATACAATCAAAACAACAGAAAAAGAAATTATACCTGATAGAGCCCCACCAGCATGGTGTTCTTGTCTGTGATCATGATTATTATTTCTCCATTGAATCAGAGCTTCCTGAAAAGACTTCGCAGATTCCTCCTCATTAAACATTCCATTTAGTAATATCCCTTTGTCCTGATTGTCAAGGCCTGTCCAGGCCGATTCTGAAGAGGTCTCCTAAATCAGTTCCACAGCATCATTAATACAGCACTTCTGGTGATAATCCTCTCCCTGGCTACGTATATAATAGCAACAACATTTTTACTCTCAGCTATGGAGATGCAGGGCCCAGTTTTCTGTGCTGCCCTGGTAATCAAACCCGCTCAATTGTTAGGCGATCTTGCTCACAACTACACTGAAGTGTTCTATCAAGAGCAAAAGAAGGGAGAAAAAACTGCATAAGCCAAAATAATAATTTAAGTACTTTTAGAAGGCAAAAAGCAGTAGTCATGGATAGCCTACATCCTGTGTATACAGGACAGATATTATACCCAGAGACATAAATACGGGTCACTCAAGTGTTAAGGCTGGCAGCCTGATCCCTCACACTTAGCACACGGAGAGAAGCCTCAGGTCGCTCAGCTGAAGGGGTCACAAACATTTAAAAGGATTTTGGCTTTGAACTGCACAGTACCTCAGCAGTGCCTGCTGACGCCGGTGAGGATGACGACTTGTTCGAAGTGACCTCATACTTGCTGTTTTTCTCCTCATGATTGGTTTCATTCAGATTTACCTCACTGATGAAGCAATCAGCAACTCTCAGTTTTCCAGCACGTGCACTGGCTTCTACCTGCTTACGGAATATTACGAAACCTTTCATTTGTGAGACTCAACCTTCCCACCAAACGCCACGACGGGAGTAAAAAGCGGGAGAACCACACGTGAAAGCAGAGAAACGGAGGCAAACGCACGCTAACGTTAACAATCAGAGTGCAGGAGTGTGAAGAAAAACCCAACCACCCCCACAGTCGCAAAGGCTGGCACAGCAGCAGCCGCTGATCGGGGCCCGATCCGCCACCCGGCCCAGCGCTGTGGAGCCGCAGCGCCCCCTAGCGGTGTGCCCGGGAACAGCCTGTGTCAGCGCGCAGCCGGGGCTCCCCGGCGGTCGCCGCGCAGGACGGGAATCAAGAAAAGGAAGAAAAACCCGGGAGGCTCCGATGTCTGGTAATCTTCACACGAGTTCCGGAGAGTAGATTTCCTGCTTACGGTTGCTAAAAGACGCGCATATAAATCACCTCATCATTCATCATGATGATGATGATGATTTCCACTGTAGCTTGGCCAGCAGGCCCCAGT
Organism: Numida meleagris; assembly: GCF_002078875.1. NCBI lineage: Eukaryota > Metazoa > Chordata > Aves > Galliformes > Numididae > Numida > Numida meleagris. Next base: position 3,443,304 of record NC_034412.1, read on the forward strand.
TCAGAAAGCAGACAATTAGCAATGCATCCTGCTTATCAACGTATTTAAGTACCAAAGTAATTAGAATTACAAAACACGCCCAGATTATTGAACATGCTCTATTTGCCCGAAACCATACAGCTTGCTTCTATCACGTGGTGGCCATCTCAAGTCTCCTTCGGCCACACGTGCAGGCTGGGCCAATGAATAAAAACACAACCTAGGGATGCTCCCTGTTAAAAGACCCACTAAGAGAGCTACTTTATCTTTGCCACTCCTGGAGATCAATATGTAAATCCGCTTCACCTGTACCCAGCAATTATCACTGAGAGCAATCACAGAACTGAAGTGGATACAATCATGTAGAACGCTACCAACATACTTGGAAAAACCCTATTACTGTAAACATCCATTCCAGTTAAGTCAGATTATTTCAATTGGGTTCAAAATAGCCTCAAATATATCATTCATTTTCTTTCTGTTTTTAAACTGCTGTGCATCTAGTCGTTTTAATTTGGCATCCCAAGTGGACCATCTTAGTGAAGCAAGCCGTCCTTTTAGTGACTTAACTATTCCCAGCAGTTGAACAAAGTGCAAAATACATACAAAAATCTTGCATTCACCAGAAAAGCTAAGGCTGAAAGTTCAGTTCAGTTCCCTGACGTGACCATTTCCCCGTGGCAAAACTGTCATTAAAATACATTTCTCCCTCCCCTCCAACAGGGGAGGAGAAGGGAATCCACTTCCATTCACCACAATACAAGGACACTGCGCAGAAACGCTAGCAAACAGACAATAACTAACATTCAGGCTTGAACTTGTGTTTTAAGTATGCACATATGCATTTCCACATATAGGTCTCTTCAGTGAATTCCGTGTCAGATGACTTGTTCCTGTAGACCACAGACTTTGGCAATATACTACACAATACATTCATATCTAGATAGTGTTACAAAGCTACTAGTTACACGCATGTATTCTACTGGTACTTTTTATACCATATACTCACCAGCACTGCATTCTTAATTTCACATTGTCCACATAGTATCTCTTTCACTTCAGATTTTTCACAAGCTCCACCATTGGACATTTCATGCTTAAGTTGTTCTTTCACTGGCTCTAGGGAAAAACAACAACATCAAACAACACACCACCGCAACCTCTGATTTATTCCTTATTGCTTAATTGCAGCCACTTTCAAGAACCTGACACTCTACCAGAAGTTTGTGGGTTTTTAATTAAATTTAGTAAATAAACTATTACCTTGAATGGGTTCTTTCAGCAGTTGCAACCTCACTTTTCCTGAAGATACCTATGTAGAAGAACGTATATACATATGTAAATATACTAATTTATTGGAAGTATGAATATTACAAAGAACCTTAAGATGCTAATTAAAGTTAATACACATATAGCAAGCACATAGCAAATACTCACACAAGCCTGTAGAACTTTCATAACCGTACTGACTTGAACTGAAAATTCAACCAATGCAGTCTACTGCAGTCTGGAAATCCATATAGCCATCCACACATATCTACCTAGAGTTTGTTGAGGGGAGTGGCAGAGAGATGAGAAATTTGATCGTTTTGCATATGCCTCCCCTCATTACTCTTCCAGGATCAAGCACCCCAATGAACTAATCATTTCCAACGCTTTTGGTCCTCAGTTTTTTTTTTTTTGTTTCCCACCACCTCCCTATTCCTGTGGATCTGCACACACCTCAGTTTTGCCATTTTGATAGTACTGCTTCACACACCTTCTCCTTTGCCATCACAGCTGAAATGTGAAGTCTTCCAAGTAGTAACAACTCCAGTGAAGGGCAAGAAGAAAGAGGTGGGTGAAAGAAAACTCTTTCACTTTGATCCTCTCTCTTCTACTTGCAGGTAAGTAGGCAACTCCATTGAAATTGAGCGTGTTGGCAGAAAAGACCTTCACACCAAACTGCTACTGCTTCAGAAGACTTCTAATAGCAACTGCAATGGCTTAGGCTGAAGTTGTCACGGTCTGATTTTCTTCTTAGCCTTCATTTCAGTCAGTGTTGAATAACCTCTCTTAATTAACAACTCTCATTCCAATATCTGTAGCATGACTTTCAGAAAAAAAAATCATAATTGTAAACATGATTTTAACACAATAGAAAGCACAACAAGACAGAAGAGCAGCAAGACCCCAAGCCACAGCAAGTGAGGATCCACTCATATGTAACAGCAGTGGGTGCAGAAATAAGGGAAAAAAAGCTGCTTACCTTCAGAAGACCTCAGGCATATAGGGATCTCCAGAGAAATGCCCCCCTCTCCACTGCCAGCCCTTAAATGAGGTCTGGAAGAGGTGGATCCCCTTCCGGTCACTCAGGTGCATTGCATTGCTTGCACCTGAGCTCTCCTGGGTTGGCCCTACCTTCCCACCAGGTGCTCAATCGCTGCTTCAAGCCATGACTAAGCATTTCCACTGCACTAATACTGTTCATGTCCCATTCAGACCTATTTATGCCTCTCCTAACACATCCAGAAGTATCTCTTCAGTGAATTAGTCTGGATTTGGGAAATTGCTACAGACCTATTTGATCACAAAGGTGCTTAGTGATTACTTCTTTAACAAAAAGTTTCAAGGAGAAAAGCCTAAGCTATTAAAGGGATTATTTTAGTTCATCAGAGAAGGAAATGTTAAGGCTAGGTTACTGCAGTTTAAAGTGATAACACCCCCTGTAAGGCGACTTAGAAATGTGACAACCCTTGACCAGTCTCAGCTCAAGTTACTCAAGACACAATGCCTTAGGCTTAATATGTCTGGAGAGTTTTGGCAAAAGTGCCCTCAACCTTTCCAAAAGGAAACAGGGGGAAATACCTTAATATGTTAAAAAAGAAATCACTTATTGACGTATCAGGAAAGTTCAACGTTCTTCTCTTCAGTGCTGAGCAAAGACTTCGTAGACCAAAATTCCACTGATAAATTTTATCCCCATTTCAAAGCACTCAAACAACAGAGGATGAATGAGAATTAACGCCAGTTACTTAGTTTTACTGCTAACATGGATTATGCAGTGACTGAGGAAAAAAAAATTCACCTGTAGTATTTTTAAAGGCGGTGTGCCTTTCTCACAGTTTATGCCTATGAAGATAGTAAATTTATATGCAAAACTTCACATGGAGCCGTTTTATTTCAGCTTTGCGACAGGCTTTAGGCAAGACCTAATTAATTTGAAAGACAGGCTCATGATGGCTTCCAGCAATACCAAATTGGACTCTCACAATAGCAAATTATCTCTGCTTCTACCAATCTAGTATCTACTGCAATTAAAAAACAACAGATCACCAGGCAGAGCTTGACATTCCTCCAGCTCAAAGGGAAACAATTACAAATCCTACTCAGAATTACTCAGCTTTTTATTCCTACAGTACTTAAAATTCCCATATTTTGTAGCATAAATCATCTAAATCTTTCAGTTAAAATAGCTTTACCTGCAAATATGTTGGTAGCTTATTACCTTATTGGCTTTTTCTTTGTTTTGTAGCAAAAATTGGGCTTGGATAGCCATTGGTCCTGCTTGTCCAGACTTCCAATGATAAGCACTTGATTTCCTATGAACCAAGGCAAGAAAGACATAACTGAACATGTACTAACTCTAACAGAGCAGATCACTCTGGGGAGAAAAATAAAATAAATCAAGAAGGAAGATGGAAAAGGAAAGGGAAAACTTTCTCTGGGGACCAGCTGGCAACAGCAGCAACAGGGTGCCCAGAGGAAGAGGTCAAGAGGACGCTGATTATTTTCACCATGCTTTTTCTTACTGCCATGTACATTTCATCGTTTCCATTTACAGTTCTATTAGTACAGGCTGTAGTATGCTAACTGAGCGCAGGTTCTGCACCCAGCAGTTTCACCTACTTTCTCTCCTGTTTTTCTCTGCTCATGTTGGACTGCAGTTGTCGTAATTTCTTCTCCACCTCTTTATTTTCCATTTCTAACTGCACTTTCTCCAGCCGCAATTCCCTGACAGTTCTGGAGAAGCAGTAAAATATACAACAGGAATTACATAAAAGAGATTAAGACATCTGAAAGACGTTAAAGCAGCAAGACAAAAATAGAGAAATAAAAAAATAATTGCCATTAAAGGCAGGTTACCCTTCTGTCTCCCGGTAAGACTGGAAACAGCTCTGCAAAATTAACTGCAGGTCAAGAACAACCTCTGTACACCCAAGATTGTCCTAAAACAGCTGGCTTTACTGAAAGAAGCAGCATTGTGAGGAGTCAGAGACTCCAGTCTCTCCAGTAAACTGCAGGCTTTTACTCTCATAAGATTTGAAAGACCTCAGGCCAGAAGACGAGATAAAGATATTTATGGTTTGTTGATGTTGTTTGTTTGTTTTTGTAGTGATATGACTGCTCCAATGTAAGCTTATCTTGCTCACCTAAAACTAATCCAACTGTGTCTGTGTTCAGAAAGGTTTCTGACTCAATTATATGGCAATATACTGTCCCAGTGAATGCTTTATCACCATTTGTAAACAAACATATATATGCTTCTTTCTTAGACTTTAAATTACTTTCACGTCTTATGACTCTGTATAACAGAGGCTCAAGAGTAAAAGCATAGGGGAAATACTAGAAGAAAAACACACGTAAGCAAAGTTTGTGAAGACTATGTGATCAAACATATGTTTTAACGTTATATCTTGGTTGTACAGAAATAAGCTGTTCCACCTAACATTTCATGAACACTTAATAAAAATGCTGATACAACATGTCTATCACAGTCAGATAATATGCACTTACTTCGCTTTCAATCTCACAGAGGTTCCACTTTTTGAACCTGGGAGTATCACAAAATTATTGTTGTTCATGATTCCCAGTATAATCTATTGTTAAAAAAAAAGAAAACAAGAGAGAAGAGAGAATTTGCATCATCTACAGTGAGAAACCTTACGAGATGTCAATTTGACTGAAATTAAAACAGAAAAAAAAAATTGTTAGAAAGCCAAGAAATACCAATGCACAGAAGGAGAAATGCAGAGTGGAAGTGGATTACATGAAGTGTTACTAAAAACCTAAAGGAATTCTAGATTATATTCAGCTGAAAGAAAAACTTGTTATTACATTCACCAGGGAAAAGATTTAAAGAAAAAAAAAAAAGAAAAAAGATTTACTTTCCCATTTCATTTGGGCAATTCCCTGAAGTTCAAAGAAAGTAGCTTAATATTAAGTAAAATGCATTTTTCTTGAAGAAGAGTCAAAGAATGCCCAGAGGAGAAAACAGTATCAATGTCTACAAAGTCAAACCATTTCACCTGATTTGTAATGATGAATGTCTTCATCTTCAGTCCTACACAAATGGTTTCAAAATGGAAATCTATCTTGCAGAGCAGGCAGTTATTCCCCACTCTCAACATTTCAAGACAGCGCTAAAAACATTTTTTTCACCCAACTCTTCCAATGGGCAAGCTTACACACCAAGGAATCCAAACTGAACTTTAATATCCATACCCTCCGCGTTCTAGAACATTCGCCGTGTAACTAACACAGGCTAAGCAGGCTGCTGAAGAAACACACCAACACCTGATTCCAAGCACAGTACCAGAGACTTACAGATGACAAACCTTGAACGGATTCCAGCTGAAAGCAGGACTTCAGTGATGTGGAGAAGCTTTCTATTTCAGAAACATCAAATGTGTAACTGAGCTCAAGAGCGAAAGTTCAGCTGTCCACACGTAGACCGGAAAATAACCATTAGTGCAATTAAAATTAAAAAGGTCTCAATGATACCTCAGCTCATGAAGCAAAACACACGTCAGTAACGTATTACAAAGGTTTAGAACATCTGAAGAACCCAACAGCAACACCATTTCAGCGTTAACAGAAATGCCCGATGTGCACACAAGCCAGGCTTTGATGGGAAAAGCAAGCACTCCGTTCTTAAAAACAGTTATTCTTTTATCATACTCTGAGATAAAACAAGTTTCTAGTACCATAAAAGGGAAGAAGGTTCTTATGCTGGGATGTGTGCTAGCAGGATGGGTGCATCTAGACAGGCAGGGGTAATGTTGTCGTTTTGACGTGGCCTGAAAGCCACTGAAAATAAAAATGGAGGTAAGTGACCGAGGCCAGCTTACCGAGGTCAGCGCAGCAGGAGGAAACAGAACCCGGCTTGACACCGCGGCTGTAGTTTCTAGCTGCAATTTCTTCCTAATCCATTGAAGGATAGCTTCAAAACAGGCAAAGTTATTGCAGTTTGTTTCGAACTGCGGGAGCACAACGGGAGCACCCTGAATCCCTCCGGCTGTCTCACGTCAATACACCCACAGAATCCGGAGGCACGTGTAACAACCTGCACTGAAGGCCCGCAGCCACGAGCGCGGATTTTGCACCAGGGCCTCGGCACACGCTGGGACCGCTGGCTCCCGGCTACCGCCTCAGCGGCCCCAACGATCCCGGCTCCGCTCCCGCGGCGGCGCCGCAGCCGTTCCCATGGCAACAGCGACGCGCTACGTCACCGGCAGGCGGCGCGTGCCAGGAGAGTCCATTCGACGCGGCGGGGCGGGGAGAGCGGGGGGGAATGTGGGTGTTTAAAGCGGTGGGTGTCTCTCCGCAGCTTCCATGCTGTTCCTTCCCATCTCGTTCCAACCTCTATTCCCCACCCTCAGCCAAACATGTCTCTATTTAGCTTGGAATCTGGGCTTTTCTGTGTTTTAACTGTAATTGTTTATGTGGAACTCCTCCGGAGGAGGAACTGATGCCCTCTTCCCGCTGATTTAGCTCCGCGCTTTAAGCAGCTAAACCTAAACCAAGCCAGCTGAGTGCCAGGAGGCTTCTAAGAGCTTTTCCTGCAAGTTATCCCATTATCCATCATTAACCTTTTGAGTGCTCCAGGACTCCGAGAGCTACAGGGCATGCTTGTGATGCGTATCTTTTGGAGAAAGTTCTGTCTGTGCACACACACACGTGTAGGTCTGTGCAGATGTAACAACGTCGGTTTTGGGGTGTTCCTAACCGGGAATTCATGCATCTGCCATTCAGCAATAACCCTCAAACCACCGCCCCCAGGGATGCCTGCAACGTGTGACAGCATCATCGTGTTTTAATCAATCACGTCTTTCAGTTTGTTTGCTCCGAGTCTAGCCCTTCCAATATCAGTGGCTAGATCCTTATTTATAACGGATGCTCCTTTGGGGAAAAAAAAAAAAAAAAAAAAGCAGTCTTCAGAGAAAAGCTGTCATTTCAGGAAAAAGCACTCTGTTTACGATCCAAACCGAGCTTTAATAAGTGCAAACTACTCTTTGTTTGAAATGTGTGCGCTCTGAGATGTACCTCATTTGGAGTATTTGCATTTGTCCCATATGTATTCAAGCTAGGAGGCACTAAATAAGTTACACAGCTTGTCTCGACTGTATAATCTGTCTGCCAGTAATTTTCTTTCATCATCCTGGTTACAGCACAGTTTTCAAGATTTTACCCTGACAGGCAATTTGTGTTGAGAGCCTGTGGAAACACATATGGATTTTTTTGATCTTGAGAAGGAATCACGGTTTGCATAATGTGTGTAAATCTAAAAATACGTCCTAATACTCCCAGCTCTGAAACAACTTTGGAGGTGTCTTCTGTTTCACCGAAGACGTTTTGATGAAATGGTAGAAATAAATTATTACTCGTCTTAACAAAAAAATTCCATAGATCATGCAACGTGTAGCCAGCTGAGGTTCCCTTGTAACTGAGAAAGCAGGTGTTTGCAGTGTATCTTTGTCATTAGCAACTGTTGATGTGCATTCTGGACCCTATATGGAGCACCAGTTTTAGCATTTAAACGCATTCTTTCCTGTAGGAAAAACCTGCTTGATGTAGCCACCTAAATACAGTACCTCGTATCACATCTTCTCTAATAACGTCTTTCAGTAGCCAGTGCGTTGGGTACTTACCTTTAAAGAATGCAAAATTAATGCTATTCGAGATACAGTTCATCTCATTCATTGCCACAAGGCTCAAGATTACTTGTAATTTCAGTGTTTCCACTAGGAAAAAATGCAAAACTTTTAGCTTATACGTAAGATTATTTTATTTTCCAGAAAAATTGGCATTTGACTTCCAAAACTTCAGCTATTCGTGCTGACTTCGTGGGCTTTGGATCAAGTACTTTAGCTGTAGTAGTATCAAAAGCCTATTTTGTATGAGACTTGAACCATTAGACTTATATACGTGAGAGACGAAGTAATGCAGAATTTGATGCTGGCATTCTACCCATCACCGTATTTATAATTAAATGATTTAGGTTTCAGCCATTTTGTGTGCAATTTCTGGTGTTCAGTTCTATTCTTTGTTTCATACACTTTGACCTGATTTTCACAACCAAATATGATTTCACATTTTTGCAATCAACTTTCACAAAGGTAGATCACAAAATAAAGCAGTGAATGAGTAATTTCTTTGAGAGTCAAATTTTCTTGAAAGTAAATATAAAGTTTATAAAAAAAACCCACACACACAACTGAAATTCAACTAAAATCCATCTGGTGGAGTTGTGCTATAAGTTATAAACCTTCTGTGTTTCTTAAGCTCTTCCTGTTGCCATTAACTACCTTTGGTCCCATGCTGATCTTCTCAACAGGCGAAACCAGATTTGTTATCTTTGTAGATTTTATCTATTCGGTCCATATTATAGTATTTCAGAGCAGTGTTTTTGAAACTCTGTATTTCAATCTGCAGTTAGAAAGGACTCATGAGCACAGAGACAAAATAACTTTACCGAGACTGCCTTACAGGGTCACATTCCTATTCCGATATCAGTTTCTTAAATTTATTTCAAACAACAGTTTCAAATGAATAATAATAGTAGTAATAATAATGACTATTCTTCTGGAATAATTGGAAGCAGCTTTCATTGGATCAGGTCTGAGGAACTCCAGAACTCAGTCCTCTTTAAATGGACTCATCCTGTAACTTCAGGTAAGGTACATATGACTTGGTCCCCCCTTTGCAGAGGCAGAAAGAGCTGGTAGATGCATGGGAAAGTAAGGAGGTCTGTTCAGTTCAGTTCTGGGCACCTTACGGACTGATGCCTGTCGGTGATGTGGACCTCCCTAGTCAGCTCCTTGCATCACGTTCTTATCAGAGGGTGATGAGGCGCTGGCACAGGCTGGCAGAGAGGTTGTGGACGCCCCATCTCTGGAGGCATTCAAGGTTGGATGGGATCCTGAGCAGCCTGGTCTATGGTTGGCAACCCTGCCTATGGCAGGGGGGTTAGAACTAGATGGTCTTTAAGGGTCCCCTCCAACATAAGCCATTCTACGATCACGTTCTCTGACCACGTTTTCTCACCACTGATAAGGCTCAGCCCCTAAGACAGATGAATGTTAAATGCTTTGTGGGCCTCAGGCTTGATTTGGCCAATTTTACTTCCAGCCAGCTTCCTGCGTTCCCAGAGGAGATGAGTCACTGTGTGCAGCTGTGTGCCAGTACAGAGGTGGGCTGCAGGGGGAAGCTGCCAAGGAGGGGAGGAGGCTCTGCTCCAGGAAAGCCACCCTGCCCATCCTGCCCGGGTCTGCGGTGGCTGTAGCACTGTGTGCCTACAACAGAGACTGATAAACCAACAGAGAGACACTGCTCTCTGTGAAGCCAAGGAACAGGACCCAAGAATTCAGGCTTTGTGGGGCTGGGGAGCAATGGGTTAACAGGTGAATACTGAAAAAGAAGAAAGGATCTTTTTGTTTCCTCTCCAACTTTGTTCACTTTCCACAAACATTCACGTGGTTCAAATCTCATTTTCATGAACGAAAAGCTAGTTTTAAAATCTCATATACCTGTACTTGCAGGAAATGAACTTGAAATTTGCTCTGGAACAGCTTGGTCTCATGCTCAGGCAGGAAATGGAAATAATCGTTTTATTTGCCTGACCGTGTACTACTAATACACTTCCAATAAAAGCAGAGTATTTGCAGTCTTCAGGGGGAGATCAGGTTAGTTACTAGGTATGAATTGCTTGCTCTACTTCGTTGTATTGAAATAACCTTGTTTTCCCCCCTTCCTTCAACATTTTTGGCTGCAGACTGATAGGTGGAATGAAAGATGCCAATCAACCAGCTGTGAAGCGTGGTTTGTTACATCAAATCCTATTTAAGATGGTCTGGAGTATTAAAGCTATTTAAATGCAAGCTAACTCCTAAACAGCATAATCCCCTTTGCTTGATGCACGAGGGCTGGTTAAATCTGCTCAGGAGACCAACACGGGTGTTGTGCATCTTCAAGGAAGGCAGTGAGGAAAGACAAAAGGTATCCAGGGAGTACACAACCCCTGAGGTCTGTGTGCCGGAGCTCATGTTCCGTGTCATAAAGTGCTCATTTCAGCATTCAGAACATGTCATTCTGTAAAAACCTTGAGATCAAAGACTCTATTACGTGTTAGGTTTGCTGTCAAAACTGCCCTTCAGGCTTCCCAGAACTCCAGGGTTACATCGTCACGTTCAATAATTTGTTAGCGTTCTTCATAAATTGGCATTACCTTGCTTAGCCAGAGGCCCTTGTTTGACTAAAAGCCTTGGGCTCGACCTTGGGCTCTGCTAGGCACATGCAGAACTGAACTCGTACCTGCAGAGAGAGAGGCATGCTAAAACATCCGGATTTACCCGATAAAAAGACAGGTCATTCGCCTCAAGGAGCGGTGCAAAGACGAGGTGATTAATTTGTGCTTACAAATGCCTCGGGGAAAAAAAATACTAGTGCTATTATTGTCCCTGTTCGCCCCAAATTCAATCAGAAATATTTTAAAAAGAGCCAAATTTGGGGCTTGTTGTGAGACCAGGTGAGCTTCAGGTTTCATTAGCAAGTTCCAGGCAGCTCTGTAATTGACAGCCTACACATCTAAAAGGTGAGCAGGCTGATGCCTAAAAAGAAAAACACTTTGCAGTAATAAATGGAAGGGATTATCTGCAGTGCTTCCTGCGAATACAGCTGCTGGATACTGTTTTATTTGTTAACTTTGTAAGGATAAATAAAACCGAACTTGTCTTAAGCCATCCAGGTTTAAGACAGGCTTTATCTCCCTGGATGGAGGAAAAGATTAGCACTTATTAGAGCCTAATCTTAATCATATCCATTTATAAATAGGGCTTCCAATTGTCTAAAATATTTAAACATGATGAAACGGAAAGACTTAAGGCAGCTGAGGTCTTAAGAGAAAAAAATCCACAAACCTGAAGATTTATCTACAAAGATTAAAGTAGCTTTCATGACAAGGCCCTGAGAAAATAAAAGAAAATAAAAGATCAGAAAACAGCAGCCAGTTTCTTTACGAGGCAAATGAAGTTACAGATACACTAAAATGGGTTACAAAATCATGAAGGCTTAACCATTTAGTTGCTGTTTCACAGCCAAAGGCAACACAGTTGTTTTCCTTTGGCTACTGAATTGTTTGTCTGGGTGTTTAGACAGTCTTCCCTTTTCACGTAAGAGTATTGAAGTATTCAGACGTCTTCAATCTTAAAAATAGAAGTGCTGCTTCTTATTTGTGTGCCGTTGTTACAGTAGAAAAATCAAGAGTTATTCACTGAACTCACTGGTGAGGCCAGTTCCAGTCTTACCTTGAAGGTTTTCAAATTTCAGCCCCACGAAGCTTCCCCCTCTGCCCAGGATCACAGCCCTTCCATGATCACACGCCCTCAGTAAACACCGTGCAGAAGATTTTGGTTAACAAAAGCATACACGAACTTCCTAGAAGGATTCAAACTGAGAAAACCTCAAGTGAACTTTATATATTGACTTTCACTTGACACAGTTGCTGAACGTACCTCAGTTTTGCAATTTATTTCTCTAATAGCTTTGTAGAGCTTCTTCTAAGCCATGACAAGTTATTTATATGTCATCGTCAATATTTTATTCGAAAATTGGATACGAGAAACAGTAATTGAGCTGTTTGTACATGAATAATGACCAGTTTTAACAGCAACACCATATTATTTCCCTTAGCCCTAGCAGAAAAATTGTTCACATCTTTCATATGTATAAAAAATGAAAGAATAAGACACAAAGAGGAATGCAGACCATGCACCATGAAGTTTTACAGTCAGAACGCCAACATGTCATTTTTGTAGAACTTTTACTGTCGTTGGTTACAATTTAAAGAAAATATTGCTTATATAGCAGGTCTGTAGAGGAAGTGAGAGATGCTTCTCTAGAAAAGAAGGATTTAATGTAATTGTTAAGATAATGCAGTCTAGTAAAAACTTGCAGTCTTGAAAATTTTCATAGGCTTTGCAAGACTGACGTCTTGCAAACTTTTACTGGATTTTTACTGTGCACTTGCTCCAGCTTTGATGTACATGGTACAACGTGTGCAAAATGCTGACAAGGAGAGTTTGGTCTGCCTGTATTAAAGTTCTTTCATTGCAGAGTCACTGCAGTGGCACATTGAAATGGGCAAAATGGAAAGCTCAGGTCCTGCTTTCCTGGGCTGGCAGGGACACAAGTTCTTAGGAACAAATGTATCTTAGGTCATGTTACTATCTTTCCTAACTTTTAACGAGGTGTACAGAAAGCATCGTTATCAACAGTAACATTTGACCAGAGTCACTGACATTGCTACTGGTTTGGGTGGGTGAGAACAAGTGATGGAGCAAAAACTTTGCACTGATTTGTGCATTGTCAAAGCCTTTGTTACATTAAAGGAAGAACTGGTGTGATTGCTCTGCCTATATTGCCGGGAAACTGTCCATCACAAAAAATCTTTGCTACTTTTCCAGTTCTGTAATCAACTCTCAAATTGTTTGCAGACAGCCTTAAAAATCAGAACGCCTCGATAAATTGCTTTTATTAGTTCTATACAGGTTTTCAAGATATAAACTCTGGACGTGTTTTCTCCCCTCCAACCATTTTATAACAGATATGCTTAGCTCCCTTTAGGCACACGGCTCCCAAAGGGGTACCTGAATCTCTGGATAAGCTATCTAAATGCAGTGCACAACGCATGGGAGAGGGAAGCATCTCAGGAAGCCAAAGCAATGATTTTCTGAATTGTCTTCTTCTAATCTATTCTCATTTTAAGAGCTGCAAGTGTAAATATATCCGCTTTTAAAAATACTCTACCTCATATACTCCCAGATAAAAAAAGGGATTTTTTTTTTTCCCTTGATCATTTCAGTCAGAGAGGTCTCAAATGAACATTTTTCACCTCCCAGGAGAGCTTCCTTTCTGTAATTAGCGATTTCGATAAAAACACCCTGCGTTCTCCTATTGGTGAGCGGCATTTCCCATCTCCTTAAGGCTCTGTTTCTTTACTTTGTTCCGAACACTTTGCAAGTGACTGGCTCTATTTTTTTTTTTTAATTGAGCCTGCTTTAAACAAAGAATAAGGGATTAAGTCGAGGAGGTTCCAAAAGAGATCGTTTCTGGATCCCAACTATGTTAGCCTGATAATGAACACAAGCTTATCAGACTGGGACACACCTGAGCAGATGCTGAACTCTGAAGGTTAGGGAACTTCACGTTAAATCGAAGTTAATCACTCATTTTCAGTGCTTTAAATCATTATTTTTATCTGAGGCATTTCAGTTCTGCCTAAATAGTGCTATAAATGCCAAACGCCTTTACCTGATAGTTCTCTTAGATTCATTGCTCTTCTCGGAAAACTATTTACAGATTACCGTAAATGAACAAAATCATTGTAAACACTGGTGCCCTACAAATGAGCCCTCTCTCTGAGTCAAATCCCAGCAGAGCTCACAAAAACATGCTTATAACTACATAGAGTCCATATAGAGGGGTGGCTTCCAGCCCAGTCTGTGTTAAAGCTACAGCACTGGTCACGGCCCCACCAGAATGTTAAACAAGCAAATAACATCTGTTAGATTTTCAGCAATAAACGTTGATCTCTTTATAGTGTAAATTTTGTAGTCTAACTATTGGATCACTACTGAGAAAAGACAAGACAGAAGATCTATCAGGAAATTGCTGACCACGCCACAAATAAAGAAGAAAAAGATTAAAGTCGTGTCCAAAAAAAAAACCAAAACCAAACCAACAAATAAACAAGAAAGCACAAAACAGATGTTGTATTACAGACAAAAACAAAGAAAGAAAAAGAAGAGGCTTCAATGTAGAAGAGCTTTACTGCAGTCATTTTTTTCATCCCTGAAAGCAAAAGCAATAGAAATTAATCACTTCTGCTGGCGCACCAGAGTTACAGACTAAAACATTAGTGCTGTGAGTACATATAAGTGAAGATCTCATTGTTAGAAAAACCATATAAAAATCATTACAGCAGAATAACATCAGACATTTTTTGCCAATTTCAGCAAGCTGACAAAAGAAAGAATTAGGTATCAAGTCACAGCATACATGAATTAATCAATACAGCATTGTCTTGGTAGTTGTATTAAGATGAATAAGAAGACAGTTATTGTATGGACAAAGAATAATGTGGTAGAGAAACAGCTTTTTTTATTCCGAAACTCAAAATTTCTCATCATTTTAGCACAATGAATAAAAACAGTACTGAAGAAGCAATCATCAGATTGTAATTTCAGAAAATTACATGTATTTAGCTTTATGTGATTATTCTGTGTCTCTGCCACTTTGTGATCTAGCAGGCTTTTCCAGTGCTCCCCCCAAAACACAAAACCTAAATATTCAAAAGAAAGGAACGTTTACATAAAGGTAAACATTACTCTGAACTTTGTTTTTCCATCGGTTGTTAAATTTCCTCGACATTAGAAAATACCACGCTGAAATGAAACATCACAGAACATTAAAAATTCCATCTTCCTTACCGAGAAAACCGACCTTAGCTGCTCTTGTTATTTATTTGAACAAGAAAATCTCAACATATCATGTGCATTATAGTTAATTTATTATTGCACATCTCTTTTGCTCGCGTAGCAAAAGGCTCTGCCCGTGGATACAACAGATCCACCAATGGACCATCTGCCTCTTATTTTCCACCCATAGCTGTGGTGCGTGATCGTCTTCCTGAGTTACATCCGTCAGAACATTTCACTGCTTCTTTGGGATGGATGCAGAAATTCGGCGTTCCGGAGACGGAAGGTACAGCAGGAAGGAAATGACCAATGTCGCCCCAACCCTTCGGAACGACCACGCTGTGTTAGAGACATTCATTTATCTGAATCTATCTGTGATGAGACACATTAGCCTACATAGTTCCCTAAATGCCTGCCATTACCAGAGATTCTCCATAATTCATTTCCGAAGACACGCCGACAAAAATACCGATTGTGCAATTATTAAAAATAACAGTAATTTCTCTGCTTTTTATGGCAGCCATTTGCATCTCCTATGAATGATCTGTCCTTGATTCAAGCCCATAATTTAAGAAGCGTCTCAGTTTTGACATTTTAAATCCAACGCAGATCGTAAAACAGGATAAATTTTCATTACAGGCGCATTGTTAAAAATTGTAGACTGTAAGGGTGTGGGGAATTTCCTGTTTCCCCCTCAACACCCATTTACTGATTGTCATCATATGGTGCTGTAATGAAGTGCCAGAATTGCTGCCTTCGAGCAGAGAAATAAAGAAATGAAGCACAATTACTGCTCCCCAGCTGAGCGGTGCCAAACACTCGCATTAGGATACTACAGCACTGAAGTTCTTCAGCTGTCTCTGGATGAGAAACAAGAAAAGCTGGGATAAGGAATTAGGATTTTTTTTCTGACAAATATTCCAATAGAAGTACTTGCTTGTTTTGATGATTAATTTTACTCGGTGAAAGTGAAAAATCTCAGCAGAAGGGCAATTACAAGGGAGAACATCCACCTCAGTCTTTAAATGGATGCTGTGTAACACACGTTATGACCTAGCACAAATAATCATTGGTAGTAACCGGCTTGAAATTGCAAATGATGTTAACTTCTTCCACTCAAGACATGGCATTTCATTTTAAAACGTATCCACGGGGCATATTGTAACTATATTCTGTTTTAACTACCGTTATTACTTTCCCTGTAGGCATTTGGCAAATGGAAGGCTTAAAAAGGGCCATTTAAGTGATGAAGGATACGCTCAAGAACAGCGGTTTACAACTGAAAATGCGCCGGTTAAGAATTAAAATTTGATATTGGCAAACTCCATCGTTAAAATAAAGTCATGTTATCTTCAATTCCCTATTACCATCCTTCCTAGATGTAGTAAATCACTTTTCCTGCGTTAAAACAAGTTCATGAGCAGCCTAAGGACCAGAAAACTAGAGCAGAAATTAATTTAAAGGCAAAATGAGCGTTCCCAAGGTGCGGTAGAAAAGCGGTGCCAGCCATCAGGGCTCGGCAGCTCAGGGTTCACTGGTGCTGTGCCGTGCGGGAGCGCTCAGTTCTTTGCAACGCTCAAAAGTAAGCAGGGTTCTCAGCATGCCCAGAACACGGATTCTTGTCCAAATCTTCTCCTTTTGTGGCAGTTCCAAAATGCGATGGCTCTCACGAGGGTCAGAAAAGTGGCTGGAAAAAGGGCAAGAAGCTATGTCTGATCACACTCAGAGGATTAGGGTGATAGTCAATATCTGAAATATGCAAAGAATTGAGCTTATATTAAAATAGCAGTTCTCATTCTCTGGGGTAAGTTCCTCATCGATACCTCAGCTATGAGGAATTCTTTCCTAACGAAGCTGTTCACAAGCAGCTCTTGCTCCGATGCTTTCACTGGCCTGCGAAGCGCGTTCACCAGAACAAGCCTAACCACACCAAATTCTTCACTCAGACTGACATTTTTTTTGCTATTAGTTTCGCCAAAAGAAAGAAAATTTGCTGTCATCTCCTATGAAAAGATCACAACGCTATCAGCCATTGTCTTCCAGGCAGAATTAAAATTAAAAGAAACCCACAGGTGTTACATGGAGTCTGTGCAGCAGTCTGCCACCCCTGACAGAACAAGATTTCTCTTAACTTGTGTAAGAGAGCAGAAGTGCTGATGTGTGTGAAAACTAATTTGCGCCTGTGGCAAGAAGCTGTGGCACTCGGCAGCACGTACCCTTTTAGAGAAGATTATTATCCTTGTGCTAGTACTGCACTATCCTTTAGAGTTCAAAACTCTTTGACAATTTCCCTGATGAGAGTCCAATTTTGGCATTGCAAACGCAGGTTACAACACAAGGGCTTTTCGTGTGGTAGGTAACAATCGCAAGGATCACAGCGCCGTAAGCTTTAGGAAATATTCTTGCATAGAACAGCATTAAGAACGCTTCTGGTGGCTGAGAGTCAAAAGACCATGGGTGGTATTTTCAGAGCAGGCTGTGCTTTACAGATGAGCCATTCATGGGGCCGTGCTGAAAAGGCCATGGTGGGAAAAGAAGTGCTGACTTCCAATTCCGCTGAGCAAAGCCTTGAATCTGTCACGGATCACAAATTCATTGTAAAACAAACATTCAGGACATATGAGAAAGCGGGGAATAACTGGCAAAATATGATTCTGCAAAAGCTGTGGAGAATTTACCATCTGTTTTGTTTTCTATCCAGGTACTTCTGGGCTCTGAGCAAGCTTTCGTGTCTTGGAAATTCACCAGTTTTAGAGCTGTCTGAAGAGTCCTCGTTGCTATGGCAATACTGTCCTTCCACAATGAATCCTTCTTGAAGGTAGAGGACATTGGCAAGATTAATTTTTAATTTTTAAATATTTTATTTTTTCAGCGTGACAGACCGAAGGGGGAGAAATCTTCACTCCTAAAACAGGGCAGTTAGCAGCAGCATCTTCGTTGGAACAACATAAAGCAGCTGTGTAGCAGCAGTGCTAGCTGTGCACAAAACTCACCCCATAACATGCTGAGAATCACAGTTTGGCACAACTAGCACTGCTCTGCGAACGAGCAGCAGTGGCCTGAGCACTGCCTTCCATAGACTTCGCAGTGGCCTGAGCACTGCCTTCCATAGACTCATAGGATGGTGTGGGTGGAAGGGACCTTAAGGTCATCTAGCACTTAGTGCCACTAGGGCTGGTTTAGTGAGGCAAACGTCACAGAATCATAGAATCATTAAGGTTGGAAAAGAGCTCTAAGATCGCCAAGTCCAACCCCAACCCATTCCCATCATGCCCACTGACCAGGGCCCTCGGTACCACATCTCCACAGTTCTGGAACACATCTGTGGATGGTGACTACACAACTCCCTGGCCAGCCTGTGCCAGTGCATCACTGCTCTTTCCGAGAATAGATTTTCCTTATATCCAACATGAACCTCCCCTGGCACAAATTAAAACCATCACCTCTCATCCTATCACTGTAACCTGGGAGAAGAGGCCGACCCCCACCTCACCTCAACCTCCTTTCAGGGCACTGTAGAGAGCGCTATAGGGTCTCTCCTGAGCCTCCTCTTCTCCAGACCAAACGAGAGTGATCAATAACGATCTGCCCTTCAACCAGCCCATCCTCACTGAGGTGCTAGGTTAGGAAATTAGGTGTCTGTGGAACCCGGCAACATCCTTGTCCGGCTCACAGACAAGGATACCTTGTCATTTCTGGCAAACCCCAGCAGGTGGAGGCTGCCTGCAGCTACAGGCAGAGTAGTGAAGGCTGAGATATGTAAGAAAAGACAGAAAGAAAACACTCTTTTTTGTTTGCTTGGTTGCTTATGGTTTTTTGGTTTTTTTTTTTGCACGCCTCTCTACATGCACACCAACGTGCCTGCAGCTGAAAGCACCCCAGAGCTGACCCTCATGGTGAACACCGTGGCAAAAAGACAGATGTGGTCCTGTTGGCTTCCTGTCCTGCCCACATCCAGACCCAAAACACAGTCTGCTGGCAGCTGAACCCACCGTGGTCCCTGCTTGTGGAGAGTGGAAAATGAGACAAAGCCACCCCTTCAGCATTAAGACCTGATCTATCCTTCTGCAACACAGACGCGTCGAGTGATTTATGACCAAATTCGTTCCTCCACTAAAACACACTTCACGTCACAAACAAGTGCAGGGACTCTAAAAACACTAAAACATGGCTCTGTACAGCACAGCACAGTCTGTCATTAACCCGAGGAGTTTCTACAAAGCGTCATATTGGATTTCATCCACTTCAAAAGCAAAGCATGAAAAAAGACAATTTAAAGGTGATGTACCAATGAGATCCTTTGCTTCCATAATAAATTGATGCCAGGAGTTGAAAATACCAAGTGTTTGACTGCCTTTGATTGCATTGCATTGTGGGCAGCTTGTAAGAGATACAGGTGATTTTTGAAGTCATTTATGTGCTTTGGCTGCCACTGTTGAGAATACTTGTATTTAGGAATCTTCACTTTATTGATTACGTATGTGATTCTAATTTCTGTTTCAGAAGCCTGAATCAACTGCACTTCCAAAGCACCTCTACTGATGTCACTAGCATTACAGCTAAACTGCTTTATGCCAGTGAATCATTAGTTTAGTTTATCACAGTATTTTTCCCTCGCTTAAGTTTCCCCTCCCACCTCATTCTCCTCCCCTTCTGCTGTCATTTTTACCAGCACGGAGGATGCAGCTTTCACTTATCACAACTGGCACACACCGTCAGTGCTCGTGCCATGCTGTGTGGAGGCAGCCTGCAAGGAGACCTGTCTGCCAGCGACAGCCCACGTGGCACTTGGCACCTGCAACTGCTCCGTTCAAATATTTCTGATAGGAACGAATTATAATCATCTGCCTGAATGAGCAGACTTGCATGTTTACAAACGTGTGATAGAAGCCAGGTTATCCCTTGGCACGTTCTTATTTTAGGGCTATGGCAGGAAACGGTTTCAAAGCACCATTAAATATCCTCAGAATTTTGATTCCAACTGACTGCACTTGTTAAGATTGTGTTAGAATGACAGAAAGAGTCTTATCGCCTTTCTGAGTTTTGAGATTAAGATAGTCTTGCTTACAAACACATGAATTCACCTTTTCCTTACAGGTTGTGCACAGTTTAAAACGTTAGCCAAAAACTGAAGCATTGCCTTGTGAAGTCTTGCCTTAATCTTTCAGCATCTGCCCCTCCTTTCCAAAACAACACCACTGAAAATTGCAAACTAAGGAAAGTAGGGACAAGAAAACAGAGCCAATGCCAATGAAGCAAACGCTATAGATACGAATGTTGTATCTCTCTGACATATGTGACAACACCAAGCCTGTACATTATTTTCATTACTGTGAAATATTCTTTTGCATGGATTATTAAAATATTCTTTATTCTTTCTCTATTCTCCTGTTAAATATGAACCTGGGTTTTCAGTAGTGTGATGCTTCCATCCATGATTTTAAAGTCAGGATGGATAACGGTATTGGTATAAACTTGACCTGAAGTGACGCTTTGAGAATAGGGATTTTTTCACTGAAACTGGGAAGCCCAAGTTGAACTTCTCTTTAGAAATGCTGCTACCAGAGATTGACTTAGAAGTGCACTTCAGAGGAATCACCCGCCCACTCTTTCCTCCATTCAAAGAACTGCCACAGCTTATTTACTTTCTTTTATGGGAATCTTATTTTTCACTGGACAAGCACTATACAAAGAAATAGTGTCTCTCTCGTGAGTTAACCTAGAGCATAAACTTCAATCATGTCAAGGAGCTGAAGGCAGGAGTCTTAAAATCATCTCACTTCTGCTCTTTCTTGTGCCAAGCCCATAATTCTGCTTCTCACCTGCTTGGTCCTAAAGGCACCATCTGAAAAAGAATAAAACCAGTGGGACTCTTCCCATTTATTTCAATGGGCTTTGGATCAATGCCCAAACTTGTTGGGTTTCGGAGTTAAATATTTATTTAATTCAGTCAAGTTTTCCAAAGCAGCTTCTGCTGAGATCAATAGCAAACTTACTGGTCTTAGGGGAGAGCAGAGATTAAGGCTCTGCTAACCACCCTGCTGCTGAGAGCTTAACCAAAAGGAACTTGGATTTAGGCAGCAATAGCACTAAACACCATTTAAAATATTGAGCTTTTCTTTGCTAATAGCAGTCACCAACCACTCTTGCTAACGCTTCAGTTGTTTCATGTGAATAAACATCATTAACTGTTCCCGAAAGCCGTTTAAAGGATTAATGTCTACGTCTACCTGGAAAATTTAATCACACTTCCCTGCCATACAGAGAGAAGTTAAGTATTAAAATAGATTTGAAAAAGAAAGACTAAAACAAGGACATAGCAACACTTGTCGTGAAAACCAACAGGATCCATGCACCAAGGCCCCTTCTATCCTTTCCCATAGCAAAA
Source organism: Numida meleagris (assembly GCF_002078875.1). Lineage (NCBI taxonomy): Eukaryota > Metazoa > Chordata > Aves > Galliformes > Numididae > Numida > Numida meleagris. Next base: position 3,464,406 of record NC_034412.1, read on the forward strand.
GAAATCTGGAGCAAACTCTGTAACCCTTCCCAGTCAGCGCAGTGGCTGCAATTCTACTCAGGGCTTTTTCCTGCAAATGAAGTTGGTTTTTTTTTTTTTCTGCAAACATCGAAACACATAATTATATTACTAATACTCTTGATCTATCACTAGCTGAACAGGCGTGCATGAACAAACAGCATTAGCCTATGAGCAATCTAGTCTACAGTAGATATTAAGGCGTTAAAAGCACTGGAAATATCTGATAGAACATCTCAAACTTTTATGCTGTATGAGTTTGAGATAAGGCTGTTGTGACTTGTGCAAGTTGTCACAAACACACTTCAGCTCAGCACTGTCACCCAGCCTCTGCGCTGTGTCTGTACCAACAGTACTCTCTGTGGACATGGTACAAGCACTCGTTGTCACTCTGCCTTTGTTAAATCTAAGATTGCTCAAGCTTTAGAGAAAGAGAGGGCCATAAATAATTTGTTAGATATTTCTGAGATCAACCAAAAAGGCTTTTCTACAAAGGTGATGCTAGCTTAAAGCCCAACCTATTGTGATCTCCTAGGACGAGAAGCAGGTGTTGTAGGAAGGTATGCTCTTTGTTCAAGAGCATCAAAGTTTCATTTCAAGCCAGGAAGATGGAAATAATCAAACCTAAGCTACTAGAGCAGTAGAACTGCTGCCCATTTGCACCTCAGAACTGCTTGACTGTGCTCGGGGCAGACGTGCAGCAATCTCTTTGCAGTTCTGGCAGCAACAAAGGGCATTGCTACAGCACATCAGTTTTTAAAAATTGGCCTCTGCTTGAAATTCCTCAGCTTTGAAATTAAGTTTAAGTGATACAAAAAGGTTTCATGTGCGCATCAGGCAGTCAAAAGGGAGAGCACCCTCTGCTCCTGCTGTGCTTACTGATGCTTCTTTCTGCCACTTGTCACCATAATCCTTCTTGCACCTATTCACACCTTTAATCCATGCAGCAGTCATCCAAGGCCAGGCTGCTCCTACCCTGCATTTGGCATGCTGTTGATCTTTGCCATACTTACAAAACTGCCTAAGATGTATACAAACTAGCTTGCTTTGTTTCACTCTTGCATTTGATTACTCCATTTATCCACCTTAGAACCAGACTTTCCCATAGCCAGGATAATTTTTCACTGCTCTGAAAGCATCAAGTATCCAGTATGTGTGTAATTGAGGTCCTAATGCCATTAAGGCGATATTACAGGAGAGTGCTAAAAAAAATTATAAGAAAAATCGTAGGCATGAGGTGTGGTACAGTTCTGGGAAAAACAAACAAATAATAATTTGCAATTATTGTCTTCAAGGCTTTAGTTGAATTATTTAACTCTTCAGCATCATTCGCTTTGTAAAGTTGTCCACTGATTTCTACACATATCATTCCAGGTGCTAAACAGCTCTGAGTTAATGAGCACATGTAGACCCCATTTCATGTTACAGAGCAAGTGTGTTCTTGTAGGAGGAAAATTTATTTGCTCTGAAGTTTACGTGGTCCTGGAAAAAAAAAAACAAATTTTGCCTTTCTAAACAGCAATGCACTTGAGGTTTTTCCCTTCAAACTCATCTAAACCCAAATAGTCCCACTGGATTCTGTGCAACCTACGTTTGAAATCTTTGCAAGATTTGGTCTGGAAGATTATACACACAAATGATTCAACAACAGGATATTTTACAGACTGACTTAAATTTGAGGATAAGCCAAAAGACAAACATTATTTCAGTGAGATGTGCGAATCAGTTTGAATTAAATCTGTTTTCTAGTGCTCATATCCATAAGAAGTACAAAATATTTTTCCATTTTTTCATCCAAGGGAAGAATTGCTGCGCTTGGCAATGATTGATGCCTTGACATCAGCTAACCCAATCAAGCAGCTAGTTCAGCTGCTAATTGCTATCTGCATACGACTTCGCAGGTACAAAGGAATGTCTGCTGGAATAGGAGGTAGAGTTTGGGGTCTGTACTTACTTAGAATCACAGAAAATCCCGAGTTGAAGGGTACCCATAAGGATCATTGAGTCCACCTCCTGGCAATTATTTAATCTCAATTAACAATGACCAAACCTTGAAGACAGCAAATGCTTAGCAAGAAAATCTCTGTAAATAACGTTCTTCAGTGGCATCGCAGGTGCATTTCTGTTTTTAGGATCAAAACAGAAAACCTGCAGCTGAAAGAAGGGAAATAACTCACAAATAACAGCTCTGGACCCAACCTATTCGGTCTAAATCAGATTTGGATTTGGTTGCTCTCAGTTTAAAAACACTCCAAGGACATCCAAATGCCTTCAGCTGTGCTTCAGTAAGAAAAATGATCCCAAAAAGTAAAAAAAGAAAAAAAAAAAACCCATAGAAATAACCTCATTGATCTCAGTTACTTCAGTGTAGGAGCGTGCAGAAGCCAAAGCCGGGCTCCCAGCCCTGGGAGCTGCATGAGGATGAGGTCCCACACAAGGGCTGAAAATGCTGCCCCTAAGAAAAAGGGTCTGCACTGTAAATCGTAATAACAGCATGTAGCAAAGACAATTTCACTCTGGATATGGCATTTTTCACACACACCTCTCTTTGTAAGAAAAGGTTTATTTTTCTTCCAGACCTACTTGCTTCTTACCTCTTTTTATCTCGCCATCAGCTGCACATGGCTCACGGAGTTGCGTTGCCTTTTGTTCACAATCACAGATTTCTTCTGGGAACAGGCACTTCTCATCAGATACGTCTTTCAAGGCAACAAAACAAGACTGAATCCCACATCAAAATCAGTTACACATTTGGTGAGGTGGGCTGCAAAATCAAGCTGGGGGGAGAGGAAGGAATGAATGGAGCAGACCTGAAGCACTATAATTCACAGAGCAGCACTGAATTTTCCACTCCCAGTTCTGCTGGCGAGGTTAGCTTTTCAGTAGTTGTCTCTCAGTAGGGAAACAAGGCTTGGTCAGTCCTGGGGGCTGACCAGGCTGCACTGTGCCCATCCATCTCTGGCACTGAGTTCAGGTTGAGTCTAATCCATAGAATCATAAAACTACATGGCTTGAGTTGGAGAGGACCTCAGAGATCACCCAGTTCCAACCCCTCTGCTGTGGGCTGGCTGCTGACCACTAGATCAAGCGCTAATTAATCGGAAGAAAGATCTCAGGGAGAACTTAATTCCCACATCTCGGGAACAGCCCCATCCTGCAGAGCCTTCAGCCAGAGCTGGGCACCAAGCTCAGAGCCCAGCAGCCACAGGGGACAAATCCCCATAAGTGGCTCCACTGATGCGTTGGTAATTGCAGATTTAATTTTATTTCTTCCCCACTTCAACCTGTGGAGGAATCAGCTGGGAATCCTGAAACGGTTGAAGGAAGAGCTCTCTCCCTGTGCGTGCTGCCTGCACCAAAACCCCTCCAATGTGGAGCAAAATTCACTTTTTACTTTCTCACAGAAGCAGTGAACTCTCCATTGTTATATTTATTGCAACTTCTCTCCTGCCACTAAGGACTTCTAATAATAAAACAAATACATTAAAACTGCTCATTGAATGTCTGCATGAGCTTACCCTGCATCCATGTATTCACATACATACAGCAGCTGACCTTTGGGGATACCTACAGTCCTGGAGCAAAGACGAATCTCCTTCCTCTGTAGGAAGTGTAACTCTCCCACTAAAGTCAGACCAGTTCATAAGCAAGAATTAAATGGCTGTCACCAAGCTGTTACTATGACACCTAATGGAAAATCCCACCTGTGTCATGCAGATGGGAAGACAGAGGAATTACCTCATTAGGAATTTCATACATGTCTCTGTTATTAAGAAGGCGATGAGCATTAGCTCACCAGCACAGAGATGAGCCACAGAGATGGAACTTATTGCAGCCATGTAAGCTGAAAGCCTATTTATCATGCTACAAATCCAGTATGCAAAGACTGAGTTTTATTCCCAAATGACTGTTAGCAATGTAAAGACCATAACAAATAAATTAATAAAAACCAAAGGTACACAGTATTCCCGAGCCCAGCTCGTTACAGTGTAGGAAGAAACTATATCCTTCACGCAGAGTAGGACACCAAGAAGCAAAACATTCAAGACAAGTTTTGTCTAACTGTGGGATCTCACCTCGCTGCTATAATTACAGACACTCAGCTCCTGGGGAAGTGGCAGGAGTTTATCTATTGATTTCAGTAAGCCTCGGATGAAACTCCTGGTGATTTAAGGGATTACAATTTAATAGGTGTAAGCTGCAATTGTGGCTCCAGTTAATTAAAATGTATGTTAAATATAAAAAAAAAAAAAGGAAAGAAAAATAAAAATATATATATCTAAAGCAGTACGGTTTAATACTGAAGTGCTGTACCTCGGATACGAGGAAGCAATTAAAACGTGCACTTAGAGGCCAGCTCTTCTGACCAGGAATTGTTGTTCAAGTTGGCTGCAAAAAGACTCTGATGTAAGTACATTGATCCCCCGACCCACAAGGCAGCAAGCGCTGCTCTTGGCTTAAACGTGAGATGGCTCAATGCCTCAAACAACAAATTAGTTCAGAGCCCCTATTTCTGCAGCACAGCCATCACAGGAAATATCTCTCAATAAACAGTGAGCTGGAGGGTATCTCTCCGTATGAAAGCACAAGTACAGCTCGTTAGGCTCTAGTGGAGTCTGTGGTGTGGCTGTGGCCACAGCACATTACAATTACACCATGACACAAGCTGGGCCAATGAGACAAAGATCCGCATCAAAAGTCCAGGTCTATACGCTAGCTGTTTCCCCTACACGGTGGTGACTGAGAATCCATGTCGGCTTCAAATGAAGTGTAGGTTTACTAGTACGTGTGCTTTTTAAATTTGGTAATGCTGGTGATATTCACACATACTAATTAGCACTTGGTACAAGTTTTGCTATTAAAATTGCACTGCCCACACTACTTCTACGGCATTATCTCTCACTTAACCTCTCATTTTGAGCACCTCACAGTCACATCAAAGTGCAAAACTTTTTCTTTTTTTGTTCGTTGAAGATGAGCTTTGAATAGCTAGAGCCAAGATGATGGAGAAGTCATGAAATATTATAAGCACGGTGCATTACACCCTGCCTTTCACAGGCAGGGCAAGGAGAGGTGGGAAAAGAGAGGCACTCCTAGCAAGGAGAGTGCTAATTAAATCCTTTCTGAGAAATAACATCCCTTGGTCAGGTGAAAACGGGCAGCTGATTGAAAAATGAAAGCTCATTTGACAATTAATTGAGCTTCAAAGTATTTAAAGATTGTACATTTGGCCTTGCTGAGTCAGCTGCAAAACGTCTAACACAATCAGGTTCTTTCACCTCATTTCTTTCCATGAACTTAGCTACTGACCTTCGCTTTCCATCTCATCGAAAGCTGATAGTGCCTCACAGAAGAGCATCAAGTACTGCCCTTCAAATAGCTGATATTTGTATCTATAAGCCATTATCCACTGAGTGTTCTAACACACGCAGTTGTAAGCGTTGTATATTCTTCAGAACATAGGTTGTTTTGATAGGACATTTAATAACGAATATGGAAGGTCTGCAAAACTACTTGCAAAGCCATCAGAATGTCTCATTAAGGATGCAAAACCACTAAACAAATACGCAAATCAGCAACTTTAATGAATCAAATTAAGCAGTTCTACAAAGCTTGCCAAGAGCCACTTGGACTTGAACAATAGAAAGGTTTCTCTGAACCGAGACAACATCTAGACAGAAAATATCTATTTTAAGATGGATATTGCTGACATTTCATTGGGACTTTGCATATTTAGTCGGAATAGAAAAAGCAGAATGTTATAACATTGCTGTCTGAAGGTGGTTGGTAAGGACCAAGTACAGAAATAATTGGCTTCCTGCATCTCTTTTAGTACCATATTTACTTTCTAAATATTTATACCGTTATTCATCAACATTTTCTCTTTAATGAGCCAACTGAGTCATCATCAGACACTAATGCCTGCAGCACTGATGGGGGAAAAGAAATATTTTCTGATGCTGCCTGGTTTGGACTGTAATGACACTACAGCAAGAATTATTTCTCAAGTTTACCAAAACAGCCTCTTGCCCACCTATCATTCTCCTACCTTCAGTTGTTGGCAGCTGAATGAAGTTTAAGTTTCCAAATTGATTGAGGGAAGTCTAGCATCTTATTAGACATACTTGTGCAGAAATCACCTGGTACAATATACTAATATCACTCTCCTCTCATACTCTTGGGTGCATTCTTTTAAAATCTGTTTACAAATGAAAAAAATTTTCTTCTTCTATCATGAATTTTGAAGTCGGGATTTCAGATTAATTTTTTCATTTATCCTGTAAAGGTCAATCAAGTGCCTAATGAGAGAAATTCTGATTTTCCAATCAAATTCAGCAGGTCGTGGAACACACCTGTGCAAAGTAAGAAGTTGTTGAGACAGGGTTATATGTCTTACTACTTACTTGAAGCCTCAGATCAGCAGCTAAGCAATACATCTTGGAGTTCTCTATTACCTTCATCTCATTTTAGTGCAGATGGTAAAAGCTAGTGACCTTTATTTCATTCCTTTCTGTGCTGAGAGCTGGAGTAATGAGAATATAATGAAGGTCTACTTATTTTCCAACAGGCTGGGAAGATTCAGGTTTTCAGAGCACCTCTCTGTCTTTTCCTTAAAGCGTTTCTCAGGGAGAAACAGAATCAGACTTGTTGTGCCATCAATCTCCTTGAGGGTTCCAAAATTTAAGGTCCTTAACACACCTTAAAGCTCCAGGTTTACCAAAAACCAAAACGCAATTGTTCTATAGTAAGTTAAATTTTCTCCTCTAATCTTCCTAATACTACTGTACCGGGCTGACAGTATAGTTAGTGGCAGAAAGTGTTCAGGACCTCCAAACAGATGTATAGGATAAAACTATGATTACTTTTTAGTCTCTGAGAAATAGTCAATTCTTTAATATCTTTTTTTTTTTTTTTTT